>NW_015214898.1:0-1511 GCF_001447785.1 Gekko japonicus | reverse complement strand
TACAACTGACCTCCAGACCACAGATATCACTTCCCCTGGAGGAAACGGCTGATTTGGAGAGAAGACTCTATGGCATTATAACCTCCCCTCCCCAACCCTGTCTCTGGTTCCACCCCCTCCCCAAATCTCCAGGAATTTCCACAACTGCAGTTGGCAAGCCTAGTTTCCTGATAAGATATTTGGAGATGCAGAAACTTCTGGTTACCCCTAAGAATGGCCTGAGCACATTGATGGCACACAGCTTGCTTAGAGCTAGTTGAACAAAAAAACACAGGACGCTGCCATCTACTAAAGCAGTTCTTTGGTCTGTCATGGTCTGTGTTGTCTACTCCAGAGGTCCTCAGCCTTTTTCAGCCGGTGGGCAAGAGGTGGTGGGCAGGAAGTGGAGCCAGCCAAGAAACATCAGAGATTGAGGTTAGGCAGGGATCATTTCGTAGAAAAAGGGGTGCAGGAGCTCATTAGCATAACTCATTAGCATAACTTATTTGCATATGCCACGCCCCCTGACATCACCGG
This sequence comes from Gekko japonicus, assembly GCF_001447785.1. Classification (NCBI taxonomy): domain Eukaryota; kingdom Metazoa; phylum Chordata; class Lepidosauria; order Squamata; family Gekkonidae; genus Gekko; species Gekko japonicus. Next base: position 995 of record NW_015214898.1, on the reverse strand, counting down.
ACGTGTGTCCGAAGGCAACACCCACTGCTCAGGCTCCACTGGACTGTTTTGGATTGCTAGCTATTGGGGTGGGGGAGAGTGCAGATCTGCCCTCGCAGAGGAGGGAGAGCTTGTACCAGAATAAAACTTGGTCTCAAAGGTGCCACTGGACTGTTTTGGGCCGGGGGGTCAGGGGGAGACTCTGCAGCCACACACCCTGACCTCACCGGAAGCGTGTCAGAAGGCAACACCCACCGCTCAGGCTCCACTGGACTGTTTTGGATTGCTAGCTATTGGGGTGGGGGGGGACGTGCAGATCTGTCCTCACAGAAGAGGGAGAGCTTGTACCTGAATAAGACTTGGTCTTAAAGGTGCCACTGGACTGTTTTGTACTGGGGGGCCGGGGGGAGCTCTGCAACTCACCTGGCTGCTTCTTGCTCTGACTGACTGGAGGCTGCTGGGAGCAGGGGGTGGGGCATGTTGCATGTGCCCGCCCCCTGGGCTCTTTACTGCCGGAGCTCTGCTCCTGTGCGCTCCTGCAGGAAATGACTCTTGAGGTTAGGTATAACTCTAATATCTGAAGAAATTAGCAGTGGCTCACGAAAGCTCCTCCCCGACCACAAATGTTGTTCGTCTTTAAGGTGCTGCTGGACTCTTGCTCTTTTCTACTGCTACAGAGAAACACAACCAGTTCTTCCAGACAGACAGCCACAGGGCATAGAGGCCAAGGCCTTTATTGATTCATTATTCATTATTTGTATTTATAGCCCACCCATCTCCTAAACGGGCCCAGGACGGGTCACATCATAGAAACAGTTCAAAACAGTGCAATAAATACAATTAAAATTAAACAAGTGAGCAATTCAAACAACAATAATAAACTCAATCACACTTCTGACAGCCACTGGTTGTACAGTTATTTAGCATATTACTTGGGTTGATAGATGGATAGGTGACAGCCACCTCAGGGAGGCCTTCCCTTGATGTTGCTGTTGGAAATGCATGTGTTTACAAGG
>NW_015214897.1:0-1258 GCF_001447785.1 Gekko japonicus | reverse complement strand
TTCTCCTAGAACCTGTGGTATGCCATAGAATCTGCCTTCCGCAGCTGCCATTTTCTCTAGGGGAACAGACTGATCTCTGTAGTCTAGAGATCAGCTGTAATACCAGGAGAACTCCAGGCCCCACCTGGAGGCTGGCAACACGACACTGTCAGAAGTGAAGGACTTTGTGCTGCCTCTTAGCCTCAGACTTCAGAAGCTGGACCATAGAGAGTCCGAGAGGTAGACAGGCCAGGAGGACCCTGATCACCCTTCCCTTCCAGGGCTCTGATGCTATTCCTTTGATGTGTAGATTGTTACTCTCAGGGAATCTTCCTCCCTTCCGGCTTGACACCTTCTCTCCACACTACACTTCTCTTCTCCATCTTGGCACCATGAAGGCACCACATGCCTTCTGCATCTCTATCCATCCTAGCGAGTTAGACTAGATTAGAATCCTATCTCTACCCTATCCTATCTAGAATGGAGTTCCTTACAATAAAGGACTCAAGTTAGCTTTTTGCAAAGAGAAAGAGGCTCCGGGTGTAACTTTGTATCTGGTCAGCACATGCAAACCAGACAGACTCTGCTGTGTTATGCGCTTTGAGCACTCTGCTAACCAAATAATCCTTCAGACGCCACCTTTCCCCGTCTCATCTTGCACAAGGCTCTAAATAAAGAACTGAAAAAGCGGGTCTTGTGTACACAGAAGGAGAAATCTTCTGCACGGCTGGCCACTGGTGACGGAACGAGAACGCAACTGCGGTGGCTGTTTCTGAAAACTCGCTGGCACAACCCGCCCTCTCTTGCTTCCCGGGAACCGTCACATTCATCCTCGACTAGGCTGAGAACAGGACGGAACACTCACCTTCTTCTATGTCGCTGGATTGGAGTTCCTTCGGCCCCTGCGGGCTCTGTGATTGGAGAAGCAGCAGGCAGAAAGCTTTCATCGCCGGGTGTGATTGGCTGACCTCGATTTTCAAGTAGTAACAATAAGTGCGGTAGCCTGGAAGGAAAGGAGGGGCCCACGTGTGAAAGAATGCAACAGAGAACAGGGCATACATGCGTCAACTCATGCGCTGGAGAAAAAAAGGGATCTGTCTTTAGCATTCTTGCCTCCTACTCTCTGTGTTCTCTTCCCCAACTCATTCTCATCTCCACATACCTCTCCTCCCTTAGACCAAATTTTAAGAATTGGGTTGAGAGCCCCCTGCCAGCCAGGTAAGACCACCTGGCAACTCTAGGTGAAGGCATCGGCCTTTCTGCCCTGTTGCTGGACCTC
>NW_015214896.1:0-1250 GCF_001447785.1 Gekko japonicus | reverse complement strand
GCTTTTCCTCAAATGCTAGATCATCCCCCACACACACAATTCGCCCTGTGCGATGACGTCACCTCTGGGTGATGTCATCGCAGCACACGTGCTTCACGCATCTTCCAAAGGCTCTAGGAAGAAGACAGGAGCCCCCCTGCGAGAACACAGTAAGGACCTGGCAACTCTTAAGGATCACTCACTTGTTCTGCTAATCTGCATAACACCTATAGTGTGTAAGAAGTCCCAAATTGCTGTGGGCTAATGTATTCATACAGAAGGATCGCACCCACTGCCTTTGCCTTCCTGTTGATTTATTATTGGAATGTGAAAGGTCGGCAACTGGGGAGGCAGCCAGCTCAGAAGAGACTCCCGGCCCAACAATGAATGGGAAAACAGTTCTAGGAGGAAAAGGCAAGATGAAAGGAAAGAAAGGGAAAGGAAGAAAGAAGGAGGAGGGTAAGTCCAGGAAAAGAAGGAACAGCATAAAAAGAAATAAGACAGGGTGGAAGGAGGGGGGGTAGATATGAGAAATGTATACCTGTCCAATAGGTTTGCCAACCTCCAGATGAGGCCTGGAGTTCTGGATTTACAACAATCTCCAGAGTACAGCAATCAGTTCATCTGGGGAAAATGGCTGCTCTGGAGGGCAGACTTTATGGTATACCATAGATTCTAGGTGAAATCCCTCCCTATACTCCCTCCTCCAGACTTGACAGCCCTCTCACCCAAGTTTCATAGCTGAAAACTGGGACCTTTGTATGTCCCTGTCGTTTCACTATCTGAGTGCCCCCCAGAGGGCCTTTACTTGCTTCTCTTGCACTGGCTTCTGAAGAGGGCATGTTGTTAGTAAACCACCTTCTTGTCCAAATCTGGTGGTGACCAGACAGTAGTCATGCTGGTTGGGAAGGCAGAGTTCTTGAAGGGCATTGTGCTTCTCACCTTCAGTAGGCTTCAGGTGACCCTTGCTGACCCAGTTAAGAGCTTAGGAGTTATACTGGATCTAACATTAGTGCTGGAAAAGCAAGCTTAATGCAGCCCCCCCCCCCCAAAAAAACCCCTTTCTTCCAAGACAGTTTGGCTTGGAAGATGGTCTTCTACCTGGGCTTGACCAATCTAGACCCAAGCCATGGTGACTAAATTACTATAGTGCACCCTACATAGGTGACTCCAGTTGGTGCAGAATACTAGGAGGAGCATGCATATCCCATCTGTGTTGGCTGCCCATCTGTTACAGGGCTTAATTCAAGTCACTGAATATCACCTACAAG
>NW_015214895.1:0-1247 GCF_001447785.1 Gekko japonicus | reverse complement strand
GAAAGAACGTCGGCACCACGCGGAACAGATGACAGTGAGTTGGTAGAGCAGCAGTAAACGTCATCTTTATAGATCAATTGGAACACCTGGAGCACTTTATATTGTATTATTATAGAATGTTTTTAAATGGTTTTAAATATGTTTTATGTGTTGGTTTATGCCTGACTGTAAGCCGCCCTGAGCCCGCTCATGGGGAGGGCGGGCTATAAATTGAATTTATAAATATAAATAAATAAATCTTCGCAACAACCCAGTAGTTATGGTCCCCACAAGACAGATTTTAGTTTTAAAACTCGCAGAAAGTAGCTTTCCAGCCAGTGAGATTATGGGTCAGGTAAGATTTGAATCTGAGACTACTAGGCTCATAGCTCATGCACGAACGATGAAGAGGACAGAAAGAGGTTCCCCTTATTAAAAAGGGATGGAAAAAAATTGGCACATGCTCAGAGGCACTCTGCTTTTATTCTGGGCTGGGAACGGGCATAGCTGATTATTTACTTCTAAGGGCATGGCTCTGTACAGAGCAGCAACAGGTTCCAGCTCAAAATGGCCACAGTGCAATTTTCTTTGCTGGAGACATTTAGAATTTTTTCCTGTGGTTACTATGGTAACATGGACTGCCCGGGGCTGAGGATGTAGCAGGTCAGGAGGGTGGGTGTACAAAGTGGTGGGAGGAATATCTTTCTAATGTTTAAACTTCAGGAATAAAAACTTTTTCTCTTCATGTCAAGCTCTAGGTGCTCTTTTTAATACAAAGGTAGATTCCCCCCCCCCCCCGTTGTTACATTGTGAGTTATGGAAGAGGTTAGAAACAGCATAAAATAACATTCAGCAGCTTACAATGGTATCCTTTAAGAGCCTAGGTAAAAAGAAACGTTTGGACATGGCTCCTAAATGACAGTAGAAGTTCCAGACAAGTCTGGGGGGGGGCATTCCAAAGGCAAGGTGCCATCACAGAAAAAGCCCTGTCTCTGGTTGCCACCTGCTTCACCTCTTCAGGTGAAGGCACAGAGGGCAGGAGTTGAGAAAAGGAAGTAAAAGGGAGGGGCTGAACCTTACAGGAGGTGGTGGTCCTTCAGGTGCCCTGGAGCCATGTAGGGACTTATAAGTAAGAACCAACACTTTGAATTGTGCCTAGAAGTCGATGAGCAGCCGGTGTAGCTCTTTCAGCACAGAGACAATGCAGTCCCCGTGTCCTGTTTCTGACAGTGGGTTGTGTTGGAATAGGCAAGGTCTATAGTGCAGCC
>NW_015214894.1:0-1250 GCF_001447785.1 Gekko japonicus | reverse complement strand
CGCAATATCTGGGCTGTGTGACCGGGGCCCTAGTTTATTTTCAGCTTGATGATGGCTACCTGAGGCCATGTAGCCATCATGCCATGTAGACATCCTCTTGCTTGTTTTCGGCCATCTTAGATACTTGCTTGCAACTCTGCCCATGGTGACTTGGGAGTAGAGCCACTTTGGATCACCGGAACTACCATCTGAGTACAGGTGATATCTTGGAACTTGGAAGCAATGTGTAACAGTTTTAGCTAGCCTTTAAATCTCTAGGCTGCAGTCACACAGGCCAGTAGATCTGACATAGGCACAAATGCCTGACGGATCTAAAGGGCATGATCAGACAGCAACATCTGAGAAGCATCCCGCAATCGTCGGCAACCCATGCTGTTCTGCCGCAGAAGCAGAGTAAAAAGACACCAGGGAAATTCCGGCAGTAAACAGGTTCCGACGGGCCACGGACAGACTTTCCCCTGTCTGATCATGCAAGCATGCATGCATGCTGTCGGAATGGTCTGATCAGGCCATTCCGGCTCAGTGCCATTCCCCCCCCTTAGCAGTATGCACATCATCACATACTCCATAGGGCAGGGGTGTCAAACATGCAGCCCGGGGGCTGGATTAGGCCCCCGGAGGGCTTCTTCTGCTTCTGCTTCCAGTTCTGCTGCTGCTGCGTCAACGTAGGTTTGCAGCTTACAGATACACACCTGAACAGCATACTCAAGATTGCAACAGCACAGATGTTTTGATGCAATAATTCAGAGCGAGAGGTGTCAGTTATCAGACACTGTTAAATTAAAAAATATTGCAAGCGTGCTAATGTTTTAAGCATGTTTTTATTTTAAGTAAAACAAAAAACCTCTTTGTGTTTGTGTCTTTTATAAAGTTTATATCTCCGCTACCTAGCATTACATTTTATGACAGACATGGTTTGGCCCAACAAGGTCTCATTTATGTCAGATCCGGCCCTCATAACAAATGAGTTCGACACCCCTGCCGTAGGGGGTCCTCAGTGCGATTCCTCGTTTATGCATATGGGAAACAAACAGCCAAAAAAAACCCAACTCACCTGCAGTTGCGTCTGATCACACAGTGATGGGCTGAGCCTGGAGCTACAAAAGGCTGTGTGATCCCACAATCGCGGGTCAAATTCTCCCGGAGAGAATAGCCATGCTTCCCCCCGCTTCAACTGGTATGTGTGACCACAACCTAGATTACTTATTTTTATCCTCACAATCTTTTGTTCTTGTTTGAAGTAATCTTGC
>NW_015214893.1:0-1380 GCF_001447785.1 Gekko japonicus | reverse complement strand
AAGACCCCACAGCTTGGAGGGAACGTTGCCAGCCTCCTCTAAACTCCTCATGACTTCCAAGTGCTCTTGAGTCACCATACGTCAGCTGCAACTTGACGGCATTTTCCACCCCCGCCGGTGCCTTTTCATCCCATCCTTCCTTCAAAGAGTTCAGAGCAATCCCTCTTTTTATGTTCACATCAACCCTGTGAGACTGGGAGTTACTGAACATACACACACACACACATGAAGACACACATGAAGCTGCCTTGTACTGAATCAGACCCTTGGTCCATCAAGGTCCCTATTGTCTACTCAGAATAGCAGCAGGTCTCCAGGATCTCAGACTGAGGCCTCTCACATCATCTGACCAATGCTCCCTCTAAGCTGTGGAGTCCTGTGAGCAAAAAACTGTGAGCTACCGACACTAAAGTTGTGAGTGAGCGATTTGGCTGCTGCCTAAATCAGTTTGCTTTGGAGCCCTCCTTCCCGAGCGAAGACAGAAATGTCTGAGCCGGAGGCTAGAAAACTGTGAGCTGGCTCACACGAACTCAGCTTAGAGGGAACACTGCATCTGGCCCTTTTAACTGGAGGTGCCAAGGACTGAATTGGAAACCTTCCGCATCCTAAGCAAATGCTCTTCCACTGACCTACAGCCCCTCCTCAAAGTCTAGGGTCACCCAGCGACCTTCCTGGCAGAGTGTGGATTTGGACTTGGGCCCCCTGGACCTTGTCTGACACTTAAATGCAGGGCTATTTTTGGGCAGGAACACACAGGAACGGAGTTCCAGCTGGCTCCCGAGTTGGCCACGCCCAGCAGGAACTCATTAGCATAATAGGCCACACCCAACAGCAGAAACTCATTAGGACTGGCTACATTAGGGGTGTGTTGCCTAACATGCAAAGGAGTCCCTGCTACAAAAAAGCCCTGGGTTTTGACAACAAACAAGGTAAACAGAATAAGAAGCAAAAGGTGGGTGTGGCTGGATGACCACACTTCTGGTAACATGGGGGTGTGGCCTAATATGCTAATGAGCGGTGCAGTTAGGGGTGTGGCCCAATAGGCTAATGAGTTCCTGCTGGGCTTTTCTACAAAAAGAGCCTTGCATGAATACTCCACGCTGGCACTTGAAATCCTTTTGCAGAAAAGGCTTGAGCCTTGGACTTTAGGCATCCAGATACCTCTGAGCAACGGCCTTTTTGACCACCTATGGGGAAGTTAGGGAGTGTTCTCACTTCACCTTCTGTCTTCAGTGGCTGGACACTTTTCACAGAGAGGGTGAAAAAAATGCCTCCTTTTGGACTGGTCTTATCCCCTCTTAAGGCTTTTTGCAGGTTTCCCCCCACCTTTTGCACATGGAGTTGCAGTTACATTTGGAACCTAGATCCCTGGCATTCCTT
>NW_015214892.1:0-1253 GCF_001447785.1 Gekko japonicus | reverse complement strand
AGAAGAAAAGGCAAGGGTAAACTCAGCTTTTGAATCCTGGAACACAGTGTGCGAAGGCTAACTCAACAACACAGAAAGGAAGATAAAGCAAATTACGTAAGACATCTTAACCTGCCTGTTGATTCACCCTTAACTTCAAGATTCTGGGGCAGAAGTACCCTTGTTCTCCTTTCTCAAAGCACAGATCAGCCTCTAGGAGATGGGATCAGTGCTAGACAACTCTCAGCTCATTGGCACACATGCTGGATCTACGAACAAGCCTAGACTATATGATAACAGAGTAATGCTTTATAATAGGGACTTTCATATTAATCCTGTTCATTGACTTTTTAGAGTGGGAGCTTAACATTTCACGCAGACCTTCTCACAAAGATCCATGGAGCTGGCTGGGAGGTGGGCAGATGAGAAGGCTCCCTTGAGTGGATTAACTATTGGACTGAAGCTGGGTCAACTGCGTGTCCGCAAATCGTCAAGAGGGAGGTATCAAAATCATAGTAAAGGAAACACAGTCCAGACCAGCAAGGGTGGCTGAAAAATTCCATATCCTGTGATGCAGAGTGGCCATAGCACAAATTAAACTGGAGCATACCTAGAAGAGTCACCTATGAGAGAACATCCAAAACAAGGCAATCTCTGATGAGGAACAGAGGAAAAGAAGACAGCGAGGACCATGTAAAATGCAATCCATGCTGCTTGAACTCACCAAGGAAGGGTAATCCAAGGGTTCATGGACTTCACTATAGGTAAGCTGACCTGCAGTCTCCACCTTAAAGCACTTGCACATTTTTGTAGGAAATGGGATCAAATATGTAATCTCAATGCATTTTATTCATGTTACCCAAGATCCCTGGAATTTAGAGGTCCAAGCACTTGGCTAAGAAATTAAATGCTCAGAGGTTATACTGATATGGGAAGGTTGTAAAGGAGGCCTGCTGAGATGAAGAAGATTTGCTAAATTCTGGATAAACTAGACACAGCCATTAACTGGAACCCTTTAGTGCACACTGGCCTCCTACCACTCTGTTCCCCAAACCTGCAGAACTGATTTCCTTAAGATCGTGGGACACCCATACTGGGAAGAAGAATGAGAAAGAAGGAAGTTCCTTCCTATGCTCCTGGTTCTGTGCTACAAGAACACAAAATTTTTGTTTTACATAATACAAGGGACCAGTGCTCTTTGGGTCCTACTACTTCTCACCTTGACCAATGTTCTCAACCAGCCTATCTCTTACACAGCTGCTCTGCCTCTCTAG
>NW_015214891.1:0-1264 GCF_001447785.1 Gekko japonicus | reverse complement strand
CTGGGTAAAAAGAAATGCTTTGGCCTGGTACCTAAAGGAGAGTAAGGAAGCAGATTACTCTTTGACATGAAGAATTTCCATCTACACCAATCACCAATGTCACAAACAGTGCAATCCTTAAAAGAACTTTTTTCAATGGGACCTGCTTCAGAATAGATCTGCTTAGGATTGCTCCCTTAGAGAAAAAAAGATCACTGATGCCTTGCAAATCTTTGCAGCAATGGATTGATTTCATACTGACAGTAGGTGGATTCCTTGCTTAGTACGAAAGATACGCGATGTGCCGGCAAGTGTCATACAAATCACAGGAACAAGCTTTGGTGTTGAATCATTTGGAAAATAACCCTACTGGTGGCTGGGCTGAGATTTGCAGGCACTCTGGGCTTCCAGCATGGAGACTTCAACAAAGAGACAGTGCCACCTAGTGGCACATGTAGCATTTGTAAAAGGGACTCCTTTCAAGAAAGGGTTTGGCTTAGGTAAACTGAGCATGCTGCCTGTGGACTCAAGGTTGAGAGAGACTCTGAATGTCCATCAGATGGTAGTTTGGCTTGGGAAGAATGGTCAGTTTGGACTCTATGTTTGATTCGCTCCGGCAAAATCAGGAGGAAACTGAGTCACCTTCCCATCATCCAATGGAATGCACAACAGATGAGACACAATGGTATTTAATTTGTTTTTGCAGTTGTATCACAAGGAGGGAGGAGGCATGGATCAATGGCCAAGCATCCATGTGGCATGTAGAAGGCCCCATGTTCAGTCCCCAGCATCTGCAGCTTAAAAGGATGACTTAGTGAGTGATGTGAAAGACCTCCACCTGAAACCCTGGAGAGCCACTGCAAGCCGGAGTAGACAGCACTGACCAGGACAGGCCCAAAGTCTCACTCAGTACAAGGCAGCTTCATGTGGTCAGGAAATACCTTGTGTTGTGTCATGTATAGACAGAAAAGATACTAATGATTCATGCATGCAAACAGTGAGGAACAATTTTAGCATCCCGGCTTGTACATGTGGAAATCCTCCACAGGATCCAACCCAAAGTTATCGCTCTTTAGACGCCGTGAGATCCATCAAGCATCGGTCTGAAAAGCCGGATGTGCACTTAGAGCTTCATCAGTTGCCAGGGCCTTCTTGACTGCTTCCATGGAGGGGGCCACTTCTGTGCCTGCTGGATTTACAAAGCTGCCCCCTCCACTAAAATGAATCCCAATTGGGCAGAAACAAGCCCCTGAGTCAAGGTGAAAAGGTCCCACTTGAAACACAC
>NW_015214890.1:0-1323 GCF_001447785.1 Gekko japonicus | reverse complement strand
CCCCGCCCTCTCTGCTCCCCCCTCCCCTCTGGCCTCTCTTCCCTCTTGCTCAACGCAAGCTGCCCAATGGAAGATAGCTGGAATTCACTCAGCTGCACAGGGTTGTGGGAAGATGTGGCCGCCTCCTGATGGGGCCCAAACCCACTTTTGAAGTCCAGGCCTGTCCTCCTCTCCCCCGTGTTTCGCCGGGAAAGGGGTAGAGTCAGCAGACTGTGCTCACAAAAGCAGGCTGCCATGATGGTGTTGTTTGTCCTATGCACGGAGATAGCTTAGTTATGCCATGGTTAAGTGCACGGACTCTAATCTGGGAGAACTGGGTTTGATTCCCCACTCCTCCACATGCAGCTGCTGGGTGACCTGGGCAAGCCATAGTTCTGTCAGAGCTGTCCTTGAAAAAAGAGCAGCTTCTGTCAGAGCTCTCTCAGCCCCTCACAGGGTGTCTGTTGTGGGGAGGGGGAGGGAAAGGAGATTGTAAGACGCTCTGAGACTCTTGAGTGAAGGGTGGGGTATAAATCCAATCTCCTCCTCCACCACCTCTTCTTCTTCTTCTTCCCAACTGCAGGCTGGGGAATTCCTTGACATTTGTGGGTGGAGGCTAGAGAGGGTGGGGTTTGTGAAAGGGTAGGACCTCGTGGATATCTAATGCCCTACAGTCCTCTCTCCAAGATAGCCTTTTGCTCCAGGGGAACTGATCTCTGTAGCCTGGTCAGGTGTAATCCCAGGAGCTCTCCAGAGTCCAGGCCCCAACTGGAGATTGGCAACCCAAAGACTGCGGGACCCTTTGCAGTTCCGCATGACCTGTAAAACGGAGCTCTTCCACCAGGCTTTTAATTAAGGGGCCGCCGGTAACATTGTGGCCCTGGCCCTAGCATCAGCACCAAAGTAACACCAGCACTAAAGTAATACCTGATAGCCCCGCAAGGAACCTGGAATATGGCGATCGTTATATCTGGATGCCGAGAGAAGGCCGCCATTGTTTATTGCTCACTGTACTGCTAGCACTTTGCACTTTGTTGTGTTTCTAACTGCTTTACCTGTTTTAATATTTGTGCAATGTATTGTTATATATGACTCTAAGCTGCCCTGAGCCTGCCTTCGCGGGGAGGGTGGGATATAAATTAAATAAATAAAAGAGAGCAGCCATAGCTGGCTAACTCCCCCCACCCTCCCAGCTTTAGATAAAACCAGCTGACAGCTCCTGGGCCATTCAGAGTGGGACGATTTGCATCATTTTGCTAGCGAGGTTTTTTTTCCACTACCCAAAGATCAGATAAATCTTACCAGCTGCTCTGAAACTTGCAGATGGAGCAGTTGTGGAAGATG
>NW_015214889.1:0-1255 GCF_001447785.1 Gekko japonicus | reverse complement strand
GACAAGGAGGCATTGGCAATCGTAGTAGGCGTCCATAAATTCCATGATTACCTGTATGTCTGGTCCTTCACCATTGTCATGGACCACAAGCCGCTGTTGGGCCTCTTGGCCACCGCCTGCCAGACACCCCAGATGTTGTCCCCGAGGGTGCTGCGGTGGTCTATTTTCCTAGCAGGTTTCCAATACACCCTGCTACATCAGCTAGGCAAAGTGATGGGTCATGCTGACACCCTCAGCCGCCTCCCGCTGCCCATCTGCGATCCAGACCCAGCTCCCACGCACCAGATTCTGCTGCTGGAGGACTTCCCTAACCGCCCAGTTCAGGAGACCCAAGGTCTCCACACACACCAGGAAGAACCGCGTCCTCTCCCGGGTTCTTGACTGGGTGGGGAGGGGCTGGCCCACGGGGCATGTGGGCCCTGAATTTGCAGCATTCTCATCCTGTTGGGATGAACTGTCAGCACACAAGGGCTGCCTCTTGTGGGGTAGCAGGGTAGTCATCCGTCAGAGAAGATTTTAGTCTCGTATCAGTAAAAAATACTTTTGTTTAGGGTATGAAGAATCTTTCCACATTATCATTTTAGATTAGGTTAAGTAAACACTTAGATTTACGTAGGTACATCTCTTTTTACATCTGGCCAATCGGAGGGTTATTAATCAAATTACCACTGTCTTTTGTAGCCAATTATGCTTTTTGAATACTGTTTTCTTGATGATGTCAATCTACATATAAAATAACATATATTTCCTGAATATGTTCATAGTTGGCCAGCCGGCCGTTAGTTTTTAGTCTTTGTTGTGTCCAGTGAACCATGCGGTCACTACACAGGCCGCAGTGGTTCTAGCATGCGTTTAACCCACTACACAATACATGGTATTCCCAACATCCTCGTGTTGGACAATGGGGCGGCATTTACGTCTGCCGAATTCTTGGACTTTGTACAATATTATGGAATTCGGCATGTCCACTCTGCACCATTTCACCCGGCAACAAATGGGCAGGTGGAACAAATGGTGCATACAACCAAAGAGGTGCTCCGCCAGATCGTCCAAGGCGAATGGGACTACTGGCTAGCTGCCTTCCTGTTCGCCCAACGGACCACACTGCACACCACCACCAGCAACTGTCCCACAGAACTCTTGATGGGCCGCTGCTTGACGACCTGGCTCGACCGCCTACATCCAGACATGGCCCCCAACCGGCCTTGGCTGGGAGGGTGGGGTAAACATTCAATAAATAAATAAATAAATAAAT
>NW_015214888.1:0-1296 GCF_001447785.1 Gekko japonicus | reverse complement strand
TCCTGCCCAAAAATAGCCCTGCCTTTTCTTTTAGCCTGTTAACTGATGGTTGACCAGAAGTGTTTGCTTAGCTGACAGTTTGGCTGCCTTTATCTGCAGCCATCTTGGCACGCATCTTGAATCACACAGACCAGGGGGAACTGAAATTGGTTTCTCCGGTTTGTAGACAGGTTATAAAAATCCAGTTTTTAAATCTGACAAATGAAGAGTTTGGGGACTTTGAAGAACCAGACAGATGTGTCTTAGAGACTAGCACTGTTTGCCTATGCGTTGTTTCTGCACCCCTGTAATGATTGCTCAAACTCTATCTGTGTAAAGAAGATTATTTCAAAGGGACAGTGTCCAAAGGAAACATACCCCGTAAAATCTAACTTGAACCTTCCATTAGTTAAGAAAGATGGAGTAGAAAATATTTTCATATTAGTTTATAGTTGGTTTAATTTTGATGCTCATGTATTCAGACTGCCATAGCAACTATTACAGCTTTGAACAATTATGTTGGGTATTTGCTCCTGCAGACTATTGAGGTGTGTACTTCAAAGGTTTTATCTTCGTATGACCTAAACCCTAAAGGATCCAGGCATTTTGTTCAGATTAATCTGTTGTACTGAGGCTGGGTCAGGGGGGTAACAATAATTGCTGTACAAATAGAATTGTTCCTGCCTAGCTTATTTCATACTCCTTGCTTCATTCATCTTTACAAGAGCCCTCTATAGGGCTCGATCAGGTTAGGGATAGATTTCAGTATAGAAGAGAGGGCAAGTGATAGGCGACTAACTCAAGATACTAAATCTGTTTTTAGCAAACTCATTCTATTCTGGATTGTGCTGTGAGCATTCTGAACTAATTCTGGAACATCCACCACCAAGCCAAATAGCCAGCGCTGTCCAGAAACATTTCTGTTGTCATGTGGGTGGCATGACTAGATGCAGAGGCACACGGAACGCTGTTACCTTCCCACCGAAGCAGTACCTATTTATCTACTTGCAATTTCTTGGTTTCAAGCTGCTAGGTTGGCAGGCGCTGGGACCAGAGACAGGAGCTCATTCCGTCATGTGGCACCCGGGTCTCGAACTGCTGAACTACTGACCTTCCACAGCCTGCAGTTCAGCGTCTTAACCAGCTGAGCCACCGCAGCTCCTATATACTGGCCTATAATTACCCAACACTTTGAGAGCCAATAATGACTTTTTCAGTAAAGGCTTTACCACTGCTTTCTGAAGCTCTTTAGGGAAAACTCCCTTAGACAGTGAGGAGTTAAAGCTGTACATAATGTTACGCTTAGTATTTGGATGG
>NW_015214887.1:0-1261 GCF_001447785.1 Gekko japonicus | reverse complement strand
GAAAAGGAGACAGACGGGTTTGAGCTGACACGGTGGAAGGGAAGTAAAAAACCCCGTTTGGAGGATTTTGCCTGTTTGGTGCGGGAAGATTGTTGTCCAGATCCAAACCTGGGTTTTTGGAAGGTGGGTTTTTGGCCTCCTGAAGATGTACGCAGTCTCCATTGTCTGTCAGGAGACTGACGACTTGGGGTACGCTTTTGCCAGGGCCTCGACCAAGCGCGGGGACGGTATTGTTGTCTCGTGGAGGATGACATTCCTAAAGCACGAGAAGCCTTTATGCTCTTATCCATATCTTGGAATCGGTAGTGCTGTTGAAGAGACCGAGGCCATCAAACGAGAGGTCTTCGACATAAGGCCCAGTATCTTGAAGGAGATTGGTATTACGGAGCCAGGAATGTCTCCGCAGAGCTATTGCAGAGGCCATAGTCCTTGAGGACGCGTCTAGGGCATGTTTTGACGTATTGATCTGCTGTTTTGCCAACACCATGCCTTCCTTTTGAATAATCCTAGCTGCCTGAAGCTTATCTTCTGGAAGATGAGTTAGGATTTCAGAAAATCTTTCCCACAAAGTGTATTGATACCTGCTCATGCAGGCTAAGTAATTAGTGGTTTTTACTCCCAACGCTCCCGTGGAGTAGAAGCGCCTGCCAAAGGTGTCCAAATTCTTACTTTCTCTATCAGAACGTGCAGAGTGTGTTCTTTTGGACTTTGAGGAGGATGTTACAACCATTGAGTTTGGTTGAGGGTAGGAGAATAAAAATTCTGCTCCGGTTTCCCGGACTCTGTACATGTGATCCAGGGGTCTTGTCAATACTGGGGCTGATGAAGGCTTTTCCCATGGTGCCTTTGCGGCTTGTAAAAGGACTGTAGACATGGGTAATGCCAAAGTAGTGGAGGTATCTAGCTGCACAATATCGAAAACTGCGTCTGTCACCTGCGGGTGTTGTTAGACGACAGAGAGGCCTAGAGAATGGGCCATTCTCTTGACGAGATCTGTATATGACGTGAGATTGTCAGATGGGGATATGGGTAGATCATCAGCGACAGCCTGATTAGGAGACTTATGGTCAGGAGAGGTGTGAGCCTCAGAGGCTTCCGTACCCGAATCCTATTCCGTTGAATCAGAGGAATCCTGGTCCCGCAGTTGTACCAGAGTGACCTGAGTTTGACTGGTTATGGATTTTGGTGGTGTAACTTGGGGTTTGGGAGGACGACTAGGTTCTAGATTATGTTGGGAAGGGTCGTCGGCAGGAGGACGAGA
>NW_015214886.1:0-1283 GCF_001447785.1 Gekko japonicus | reverse complement strand
ACGGTGTGTGTGGGGGGTCTCCCTGATTTTCCCCACTCTTCCTCACGCAGTGTTCCTGGTTCCTCGGGCTCCTCTTCTGAAGAGTCCATGGACCACCCAGCAAGGGGCATGACCTAATCTGAATTCTGCATTTTTCAGTGCCAAAACCACTACACCCAGATTTTATTTAGAAGACTGTGGTGGCTCAGAAGTTAAGATGATGGGCTGCAGTGCAGACCGACAGGTCGGTAGTTCGGCAGTTCGAGACCCGAATGTACCGTGTGATGGAGTGAGCTCCCGTCTCCGGCTCCAGCTCCTGCCAGCCTAGCAGTTTGAAAGCAAGAAATTGCAAGTAGATAAGTAGGTACCGCTTCGGTGGGAAGGTGACAGCGTTCTGTGCGCCTCGACATCTAGTCATGCCGGCCACACGACCGTGGAAACGTCTTCGGACAGCGCTGGCTCTTCGGCTTGGAAACAGAGATGAGCACCGCCCCTTAGAGTCAGATTCGGCTGGCTTTTGAGCTTTACCTTTGCTCACAGCAAGACTAGTGATGATTATCTTAAATATCTGTCAGAGCAAGCAGGAGCAGGCAAGACCTGGGGATGCTTTGGGTTCCCCACCCCCCCTTTTCCACATGTGTTTTGCTCCCTCTGGGACTAGAGAAAGCAAAACGCATTGCGGGGGGAACCCTGAAGCAACAGACCAAACAAAGTGGCCCTGGTCAATCTGGGCTTTGTACGTTCAAGCTGCTCTATGATAGAAGAGGAATTATGTTTGTCCTTAACGTTCCCCTGCCCTTATCTTGTACGTTTTGTCTTTTCTGGCTGCTTTGGAGGGCGGACTCTATGTTATTCTTTCCAGCTGAGGTACCACCCTTCCCGAAACCCCGCCCCTCCACAGGCTCCACCCCCTCCAAATCTCGGGGGATTTCCCAAGCCAGAGTTCGAAATCCTAGTTATAAGCCGCTTTTGGAGACAATTCTTTTTTAAAAAGTGAAATATTAATCTAGCAAAACTTGCGAATGAATCATTTAGTCACCTGTGTATTTTCCACTGACCTCAGTGTTGGTCATCAAATGCGCTTGCATGCACGGATGCGTCTCTCTCTCTCTCTTTTGACAAATGCCACGCGATTCCCTAATTAGTTCCATGATGCGCCGTTAGCATCTTTAAATCCCCCTTTATTTGCTGTCACAGGACCTCGATGTCTCTGTAGCCGAGACACGCCGCAACACACCGCGTAGTGAGGAATAGATGCAAAGATCTGCCTCGTTTCTCTCCTTTGAAGATTATTTTCCTGCAAG
>NW_015214885.1:0-1270 GCF_001447785.1 Gekko japonicus | reverse complement strand
CCCCGCGATCCCCCCCAAAAGGACCTCTGGTTTCAATAGCTTCAGACTTGCAGTGGGACCCGCAGCGTCTCATACCAGCTCTCCACTGTTTACATTTTGTACTATTTCATTGCAGCTGCTTTGTATACATCATTCTCGGTTACATGTTCTCCAGCTTTTTGGCAAGTTGTCATTGTTGAGTCTGTTAACTGCACCGGTTTTTGTCTTCTATTGTCATTACATAATAGCGTAGTGAACATTACACTGCATCATACCATCAGTCCATCGAGGTCAGTATTGTCTACTCAGGCCGGCAGCTGCTCTCCAGACGGAGGTCTTTCCCATCACCTACTAACTGACCCTGTCAACTGGAGATGCCGGGGACTGAACCTGGGACCTTCTGCATGCCAAGCAGAGGCTCTGCCACTGAGCCACGGCCCCTCCCGGAGATTATAAGAAAGTTCCAGCATTGGATCGGTGTTTGCTTATTCAAATATGCAGGTTACCACTTGAAGCTTCCATGCGCCAGCATGACCGAGCCGACCCGCCCTACCCTTAGCCAGGTGGTATTTCGAGCATGAAAAGTACGATTCCCCGGTGTCTAAAACCAGCCGTAGATGCCAAACGTTTGCCATTAATCCCTGAAGGCGAACCCCACCCTTCGCTGAGTTTGGGAGACCGCCCCAAGCCTCTCTGGAGAGGAAGCGAGGAAAGAATGAAGACATAAGCCTTTAAAAAAATAAGCACATATTAGATAGGTGTTAAGAAACTCTCGGGTCCGCATTCCTTGTAAATTCTGAACACCTGAGTAGACCACCAGGAGTCTTCACTCACAGCTTTCAAGAAGAGGCTGGATGCATATTTGTCAGAGATGCTCTAGGCTGGTCCTGCGTTGGGCAGGGGGTTGGACCAGATCGTCTGTGTGGCCCCTTCCAAACATAGGATTCTATGAGTCCAGCAAACGAATCTGTAGCTTTTGTACAGACAGCTGTTTGGTTCGTTGGAAGGGTAGCCACCTCCGTGGTGGGAAATACCTAGAATTGTTTTGGAGGGTGGAGCCTGGGGAATGCAGGGGAGGAACTTCGATGGGGTTTAATGCCATAGAATCCACCTTCCAAAGCGGCCATTAGCTCCAGGTGAACGGATATCTCTCACCTGGTGATTGCTTGCAATCCCAGGAGACTTTCAGCTATTCACTGGACCATCACAGCCTTCCGGGTGCCCTTCTGTGTAGAAAAGGGAGGTATACATTTAAATTTAAATGTATTTATTTAATTTAATTTATTTATTT
>NW_015214884.1:0-1300 GCF_001447785.1 Gekko japonicus | reverse complement strand
ACAGGGTCTGGGGAAAGCCTGAAGTCACCATTCTGGAACTGGCCTGTGGAACCACACACGGACTTTAGTTAGTTTAGTTAGTTCGATTTCTATCCCGCCCTCCCTGCTGAGGCAGGCTCAGGGCGGCTTACAGTACAAATTGAAATGCATTAAAGCATCAGTGCATTAACACAATGCAGAAGCATAAAACGATATACATAATCTAACAAGTCGCGCGTGACAAGTGCAAATAACGTGCTGGTGGCGGAAGCGTGGCCGCATAATCCCTGTAGGCCACGATACGATGGTAACAAAGAAATATGGCCAGGTAATCGTTGCCCGTAATATAGAGGGAAGGTAGGGGCCAGGCCAAAACACTAGACCCAATATGGCCGTCCCCCGTGCACACAGTAGACTGCCCCTCGTGTTCTAGTGTACCACTGTCTTCCACCAGTTTCGCTTTCCTTGGTGCCAGTATGATCGGAACACCCCATTTTCTCCAGCAGGTAAAATCTGGGATGGCCCAGGTGACTAGCCTGATATCATCAGATCTTGGAAGCTAAGTAGGGTCAGCCCCGGTTAGTACTTAAAGAAGAAGAAGAGAGTGAATGTATTCCCCGCCCTTCACTCGGGAGTCTCAGAGTGGCTGATAAACTCCTTTCCCTCCCCCGCCCCACAACAGACACCCTGGGAGGAAGATGGGGCTGAGAGAGCTCTTGGCAAGAGGCTGCTCCTTTTCAAGAACAGCTCTGAGAGAACTGTGGCTTGCCCAAGGTCATCCAGCAGGTGCAAGTGGAGGAGTGGGGAATTGAACCCGGTTCTCTCCGATTGGCGTCCACAGACTTAACCACAACGCCAAACTGGCTCTTGAATGGGAGACCTCCAAGAAGTCCAAGGTTGCTACGCAGAGGCAGGCAACGGCCAGCCCGTTTCGGTCGCTCTCTTGTCTTGACCTGGATGGCCCAGGCTAGCCTGATCCCATCAGATTTCAAATGCTAAGCAGGGTCAGGCCTGGTTCGTACTTGGATGGGAGACCCCCAAGGAAGTCCAGGTTGCTAAGCAGAGGCAGGCCGTGGCCAACCACCTCTGCTTGTCTCTTGCCTTGAACACCCTAGGGGGTCGCCGTAAGTCGACTGACTTGATGCCACTTGCCACCACTCAATAAATGGGAAAAAAATCAACTGTCCTCTAAAATATTTGGGTGCCAATTTGACCCTCCCGACTCCAGCCACAGGACGGGATTCAGCCACGTACGGCAAGAACGGGACCAGAAAACCTGCTTCCCCCGCGGCACTTGGAGAAAGAGTTGCTCACCTAACAG
>NW_015214883.1:0-1293 GCF_001447785.1 Gekko japonicus | reverse complement strand
TGCATTTGACCCGTGGCTTCACCCGATTTGCTCCACAGTTTCGTGTTCCTCAAAAAACAGGATCACGAAACTGCGGGGGAAATCGGGCGAAGCCGCGTGTCAAAATGCAGCCCCGCAGCTTTGGGTGTGAAACTGACCGATAGTATCGGGGCAAACGGCGGCGCAACATCGAGGCAGCTCTAATGTGAAATCAGCCTGTGATTTCTAGTGTGAAATCAGCCTGTCAGGTCTCAGAAACTGAATAGGGTCGGTACTTGGATGGGAGACCACCAAAGAGGACTCCACAGAGGAAGGCAATGGCAAACCACCTCTGCTTAACCACTGGCCTTGAAAACTCTGTGGGTTTGCACAAGTCGGCTGTGGCTTGACGGAACGTCACACACACGCACACACAATCACAATCACAGAGCTATTACATTTGTTAGGTGGGACTTCCAGCTGTCATTGGCGAAGCCATTGAAGGGAGGGACAGGAAGCAGCCTGGGTCTCATCCATATGGTTCCCAACCTCCAGGTGGTGGCTGGAGATCTCTTGGGATTACAACTCATCTCCAGGCGACAAAGATCAGTTCCCCTGGGAAAAAATGGCCACGTTGGAAGGTGGACACTACAGTATTATACCCCACTGAGGTCCCTCCACAAACCCTGCCCTCCTCAGGCTCCACCCCCAAAATCTCCAAGTATTTCCCAACCTGGAGCTGGCAACCCTACCACCCCAATCAAGCCTGGCTCCACCTCTAGCTAATAAATCTCCACCTCCCGGTTGCCATCAGCCACTAGGATGGGAAGGCAGTAGCCAAAAGGAAGTGCTACTTCATACAGCAGGCAGTTGACTTGTGGGACTCACTGCCACAAGATATATTGATAGCCGCTGGCCAAGATGGGTTTAAAAGGAGGCTGAACAGATCTGTGGAGGATAGCTCTCTGGCTGGCTATTAGCCATGGTAGTCCAATGGGGCCTTTGGGTTCAAGGCATTGTCGGATGCCAGGGATTGTCAAATGCTGAGGAGAAGGCCGTCGGTAAGGTCTGTTGCCAGTGGGACTTGCTTGTGACATCTGACTGGCCATTGTTGGAAAACTAGATGGACCTCTGGTCCAATCCAGCAGGGTATCTCTTACATTCTTATCTTCTCCATTGTGCCTGGATCCAGCCTTGGTTAGGAATGTTCAAATGCTAGCCAACCAAGCTCATACCGTGTTTGCCGGTGGTGAAGATGGAGCCAAATTTTTAATAGGTTGTTCCTCTGCTGTTTGTAGCTGTTCGGCAGGTTGCTTCACAGCATTCCGACCTAAC
>NW_015214882.1:0-1403 GCF_001447785.1 Gekko japonicus | reverse complement strand
GGGGGTGAGCGGTATATAAACCGAAGGAAGAAATAAATAAATAACACGAGGGGGTACTGCCCACCCCTCTCTACAATGGCACCCCTTTCCCAAGAGGAAATACATGAAGATTGTCTCAAAAGAATGCCATTTGACTTTGCCTTTTCTGTCTATGCACTTCCCAGTAACTCTATTTCTGCAGGGCATTCCGTCCATTAACTTACAGCGTCAGAAGCAAAACAGACGGATGTTCTTGACCTCCACTTTCTCAAAGGGGGGGGGGGGAAGCAGTGTTCTGCATAGTCACATTAAGATCTAGGGCTTGAGAGAAGCATGAGCCATACTTACAAATCCCATTAGGTTGGGGCAGATGTGTGGGTGCCAACCTCCAGGTAGTGGCTGGACATCTCCTGCTCTTACAACTGCTCTGCAGGCGACAGAGATCAGTTCACCTGGAGAAAATGGCTACTTTGGAAGGTGGGCTCTATGGCATTGTGCCCCGCTGAAGTCCCTGCCCTCCCCAGACCCCAGGCTCCATCCACAAAACCGACAAGTATTTCCCAATCTGGAGGTGGCCGGCAGTCAACAAATACGTACCAAGTTGCCAGTAGAGGAGCTCAGTTCTCAAGGAACACTTATTCCACCCATACAAAAATGCAGGGGTCATTTAGTAGAAAAAGAGGTGCAGGAGCTCATTAGCATAACTCATTAGCATAACTTGGTCTTAAAGGTTCCACTGGACTGTTTTTGGGGCTCTGCAGCTTACCTGGCTGCTTCTTGCTCTGACTGAGGGCTGCTGGGAGCAGGGGGTGGGGCTTGTTGCATGTGCCCGCCCCCTGGGCTCTTTACTGCCAGAGTTCCGGTCTTGCGCGCTTCTGCAGGAAACGACCCTCGCAAAAATGAAGAATAGACTTCCAATACCCTAAAGTTTAACACTGTGAGCAGAGGAACTTGGAGAGGAGTTGTCCCTGCAGTGTAACTTGGTCATTATAAGCTGGATAATTTTGTGGCCTAATAATCAGAGGCAATCGTAAGAGCTAATTGCCCGGACCTGAATGGGCCAGCTAGCGTGATCTCATCTGATCTTGGAAGCTAAGGAGGGTCGGCCCTGATTGGAATATGGATGGGAGACCACCAAGGAAGTCCAAGGTTGCTCCACAGAGGCAGGCGATGGCAAACCCACCTCTGTTCTCCTCATCCCATCCATGTACAAGCCAGGACCAACCCTGCTTAGCTTCTAAGACCTCATGAGATCGGGCTAGCCTGGTCAGGACAATGGGGAATACTATTGCATGAATCATCTTGGTCAGGGGTCATTCCGTAGAAAAAGAGGGGCAGGAGCTCATTAGCATAACTCATTAGCATAACTTATTTGCATATGCCATGCACCCCTGGCATCACCGGACGAGTGTCAGAAGGCAACA
>NW_015214881.1:0-1268 GCF_001447785.1 Gekko japonicus | reverse complement strand
CCTGGCTTTCCAGCCTGTAAGCTGG
Organism: Gekko japonicus; assembly: GCF_001447785.1. Taxonomy (NCBI): domain Eukaryota; kingdom Metazoa; phylum Chordata; class Lepidosauria; order Squamata; family Gekkonidae; genus Gekko; species Gekko japonicus. The sequence continues at coordinate 1,243 of NW_015214881.1, read as the reverse complement.
GTCCCACCATCGAAGTTCCTGGCCTGTGATCGCCACATAATAAATGAGAACTGCACTGGTGTGAATTATGGACATCCGACAGTCACCTAAACTATGCTATAAGAACCGCTCCGTTTGTTGCTTGAGTGCGTTCCAGCGTTTTATATATGTGTCTTAATTGATTGTTATTTTAAGTGATTTAAAAGTCTATGAGAGCTTTTATTGTGTTTTACTGTATTTATGAATTGTACTCTTGAATTGTTTGTAAGTCGCCCTGAGCTCGCCTCGGCAGGGAGGGTGGGATAGAAATCAAATAAATAATAATGATAATATAGTAGTCCAATCTCGTCAGATCTGGGCAGCTAAGCGGGGTCAGAACATGAATAGGAGACTGCCAAGGCAGGGTCTGCAGAGGAAGACAGTGGCAAAGTACATCTGCTTCTCACTTGCCTTAAAAACCCTATGCGACCAGCATAAGTCGGCTGCAACTCGGTGGTACTTTACGCACACGTATTTTCAGTTTCTCTTTAATCCTAGTCAGCATTGTTTCAAACAAGACCGTAGCCATGGGGAGCAAAAAAACTAACCCTAACCCTTTCCCTCCTCCCCTTGGGAGATTCTCTTCAGTTTTCTCCCCATGGCACAGGAAGATCGCCACTCTTTGCTTCTCGCCTAAGCCTCACTCTGGTAACTTGACAGGGCTACTCAACGGACATAGTGAGGGTCAGAAGAGGAAACCTTCTGATCTGTTGCAAACTGCTCCTGATGTGTTTTTCCTCGATGGTCGTGTAGAAAATGGGGATACCGGAGTTCCTGTCTTTGCTTCTTTCATCAGCCACATTCTTATTTCTTCACAGAACTTGTCTTCCAAAATCATTTTGGACCACGGTCCCTCGCCAAATTTCATAAAAATCACATATGACTCCTTCTGCCCTAACCAAGTAGTTACCAAGGACAGACCAAGAGGGGAATGTGACAACGTCAAGAAAAACAATGAGGTAGGAGAAGACCAATTGGCATGTTTCTGTTCTGCCCGCAACTGATGTGTGCACTGACAAAATAAAAATATCAGGTCAATGTTTTATAAAGAGCTCGGACACTTGTGTTCACTTTGCGCTTAAGTCTCCCTTCTCAAGTCCCTTTAAAAGATACAGCTTGTCACCTTCACGAGTGGAGAATACGTCTATGATTTCTTTTTCCATTGATCAGCCATTACCTGGGGAGGTTAAAGTTACGGAGACTCAGAGCTTCTGTAAAGATAGAC
>NW_015214880.1:0-1388 GCF_001447785.1 Gekko japonicus | reverse complement strand
GAGGGAGAGACGACGCGGCGGCCATCTTCGCAGTCTCTCACAGGGGCACAGGCTCAACCTTGGTGACGGAACTGGGTAGCCGGCCCAATTTCTGAGGTCTCCCCCTGGTCACGAGGGGCCAGACGCTTGTCGGGACGGCCGAAGGGGGAAGAGAGGACCCCTCCCTACAGGCTGGGGCGCCACAGTTCTCTTTGTCAACTACTCTCTCCAACCCTTGCATAATTTTATAAACCTCTCTCATGTCACCCCTTAGTCGTCTCTTTTCAAAACTGAGAAGTCCCAGACTCTTCAGCCTTTCCTCCTAGGGAAGGGGCTCCAACCTCTGAATCCTCTTGCTTGCCCTCTTCTGTACTTTCTTCCAGTTCTGCAGTGTCCTTTTAGAGAGACAGGGACCAGAACTGTACACGGTTTTCCAAATGAGGCTGCACCATAGATCTGTACAGGGGCACTACAATATGGACCATTTTATTCTCAATCCCTTTCCGAAGAATCCCTAACACAGAATTTGCCTCCTTCACCGCTGCAGCGCACTGGGTCGACACTTTCCTCGAGCTATTGTCAGCTATGCTGCCATGTGGGTGGGGATGTACTTTCAGTGTCTGAGTAAATTGCTTTCGCATTCCTGTCTCTTGCTTGGCGCAGTAATGCTTATCTCGAAAGAAGAACAGGAGGCGAGGTGTGTTGTCTCCCAACCGTGGGAGCAGAGCAATTCCCAGCTTTGCATAGTTGTAACGCTTACCAGCTCTAGCCCACGCGCGGGAGCGTGCCTCATTGGCCAGCTTAGGAGGGTGTGTGTGTGTGTGCATACGAATGCCCTATATCTCATTACGTTCAATTGGCAACGGTTATTCTTAACAGTGACTGTGTTAATGCATCTATGGCTCTTCAATAAAAGTGTAACAGTTCTATGAAGTGTATACTCTGTTGCTGGCTGTAGGTTCTGACAGCAGAGTTTCTGCTGTTGGGTGTGGCCTATTATGCTAATGAGTTCCTGCTAGGTGTGGCCAACTTGGGAGCCAGCTGGAACTCCTTTCCTGTGCGTTCCTGCCCAAAAATAGCCCTGCTTATCTCTAAAGAAAAACAGGAGGCAAGGTGTGTTGTCTCCCAACCGTGGGAGCAGAGCAATTCCCAGCTTCGCATAGTAGTAACACTTACCAGCTCTAGCCCGCGCGCGGGAGGGTGCCTCATTGGCCAGCGTAGGGGCGTGTGTGTGCATACAAATGCCCTACACCTCATTAGGTTCAATAGGCAACGGTTATTCTTAACAGTGACTGTGTTAATGCATCTATGGCTCTTCAATAAAAGTGTAACAGTTCTATGAAGTGTGTACTCTGTTGTTGGCTGTAGGTTCTGACAGCGAACCACTACAACCCCAAGATCTTTTCTCC
>NW_015214879.1:0-1258 GCF_001447785.1 Gekko japonicus | reverse complement strand
AACCGGGGGGGTTGGCAACCCTAGTTTCATAGGCCATCTCTACAGTTCTGGGGTTGAGAAAAAAGGTTTCTGAGTCAGACTCAGGCGATCCAGCTTCTAAGAAGAATTAAACCTTTAAATTCTCACCTTTAAAGCCCTATATGGTCAGGGACCTACGTACCTAAGGGACCCCCTTTCCCCACAAGTTCCCCAGAGAGCACTGTGGTCAGGGGACCAGAATCGGCTGGCCCTCCCGGGCCTTAAGGAGGTTAGGCTGTCGTCAGCCAGGGCCAGGGCCTTTTCGGTGGTGGCCCCATCCTGGTGGAATGAGCTCCCGGAGGAGATCAGGGCCCTGTGGGACCTTTTACAGTTCCGCAGGGCCTGTAAAACAGAGCTCTTCCGCCAGGCTTTTGGGAGTCGCCACCACCAATGAAGAACATCGGTTGGTCGAAAGTGAGAAGGCCCTGGACTCTGGAAATTGCCGTCAACGGCCTAGAGAGCAGTGTGCCCTGCAAGACATTCAAAATGAAGACTGAGTGGGATATCGTACAGGTGGGCGGTTACGGAGGGTGTCATCTTTAAGAACAACGATAGAAGAGAGAAGATAGACTCCACATTTAAAGCTAAAGAATTTTTGAGACAGACGAAGAGTCCAAAGAGGAAGAAACGAAGTCTAGTGACTCTGCTACCTCGGGAACGGAAGAGGATTCTGCGTCAGAAAAGGGTGCTGGACCTGCCAGAGTGGTATACGATGTTAGAGACAGAAAGCCAAAGTAAAGGCAGAAGGACTTGGAAAATGGCCTTTTGAAGCAAAGAATAAGATGATCAGAGACTTCTCTCATAACAACTGACAAAATAACACATAAATAGCAAATCGTTCTAAGCAAGAACTCTACAAGTATATTGTGATACTAAAACTAATTGTACTAACATTTTTACTAACAGTGAAAAGATCTCCTCCTCTTTGGGTTTTAGTTTACTGTGGTTTGCTTTCCTTTATCCTTAGTTGTAGTCCCTTCCCTAATATTTCTTTGTAGTTTTTGTAGTATTTGCAAAATAAAAAAATATCCCTCCGGGGATTAAAAAAAGAAAAAAGAAGAACACTGAGCGCTGACTCCAAGCAAGAACTTTGTACACTGGCCATTGGTTGCTAGCGCCCTATGAACACTAACAACAACTACTGGCACTTTACTATGATTTTTATGATTTGCTTTAATCGTAATTATGTTTTTGACGTAACTATCTGCTTTTACGTAAGCCGCCCTGAGCCGGCTCCGGC
>NW_015214878.1:0-1264 GCF_001447785.1 Gekko japonicus | reverse complement strand
TGGCTTCTCTTATGTTCTTATGTACTTTCCCTCCCCTACTCTGTTTTTAGCCACACTGTCTAGCCTAAAATTGTAACAGAGCAAATCCATCTGTTTTCTGCCAACTGTGAGAATAAGATAGATATCATATCATATCAAGCAACTAATGTATTTGCATAATCATTAGCAATCTAGCAAAAGCCCTTTGGAGGCCCATTTATTTTTATGGGAAAATACATGCTTAAATATTTCTCACTGAAAGCAATGGGAAATATAAATCCCACTACAGTTTTAATAGTTTATAACATTATATAAACTTTTATGGCATTTTAATTTGGTTAGAAAAGTGGTAACATAATATGACAACAGAAGAACAAGATGAATGAATTATATATTTCTGGGAAGAGCATATAATTGCATCTGAATTAAAAAGTAATTTAGTATGTTGACTATTACAACATTATATATGTATTGCAGTTTTTGATGCATAAGACACCTACAGATCTGACTGTCAGACTCGGGCATTTGACCAGCTGTACCTGCTGTATTTCTATCTGCTACATTTCGACCTGATGTATTCTGCTTGCTTCCCGTGCACCCCAATATATGGTTAGCTTGCCCTTTATTCCCTTATCGCTGCTCTCGCTGCCATTGCATTCCTGGGGGGGGAGGGGAGTGAGTATCTGTAGTAATTTAGGGAGGCTAGCTTTGGTAACTATTCTGGGAGGCCTCAAGACATATTTCACATGAGAAATGTCCTTGAAGTAAAGTCTGTGTCAGGCTAGCTAATGGTTGTATATCTTTCAGGACCACGGTAGTAATGCTGATGTTGAATGCATGGAATTTGGGGATGTAACTATACCTTATGTTTCCCGCCTTGCAAATCAGTCCTAACAAAGCATTTGAACCTACAGCATCTCATCTCTCTAAATAAAACATTCACTAAAGAAAGTGCATGTGGAGAGTGATTTGACTGACAGATTGTTAGGACTCCCTTATTCTCCCACCTGGCTCCCATTCTAAAGGAAATGGGGAATGGCAATGGAGATGGCATGGCAGGCACTAGCACTGGGTCTGAACCCGAGAACCTGGTGCCTGACCCCCAGAAGAAGAAGACAGCCAAGAAGCAAGTCATTTTCCAGCCTCCTGATCACTGGGATGATCCAGCCTGGTTGGGAGGCTCCCCGGGATTCTAGGGAGCCAGAGGACAGAGCGAGCGTGAATGATGCCATGTTTCGCGCACCTTCCAAGATGAGCCCAAATTGGGCAGAATGTGAGAGGAATG
>NW_015214877.1:0-1320 GCF_001447785.1 Gekko japonicus | reverse complement strand
TCATTTACCGCCTGCGCCACCGCTCCCTGATCTCCCTGATTTGGATGGGAGGCCACCAAAGAAGTCTAGGGTTGCTATGCAGAGGCAGGCCATGGGAAGCCATGGCCGTCCACCTCTTGCCTTGAAAACCCCACAGGTTCACCCTAAGTCAGCTGCAATTTGCGGGTAGATAGAATACCTGTTCATGGCACCAATGCTGCGGAACTCTCTAACCCTATCCCTAACCCTTTCTAAAATGGGGGTGGGGATGGAAATTTGGAGGAACCGGGGGGGGGGTTGGATCTTAGGAAATAATTTCCCATTCCAAACTGTAAGCAAGACAATTAAAGCAGGATTCCCAGCTAGCGTTATAGCCAACCCGCGCGGCTCCAATTCTTAGCTCCACCCTCCCCAAAGTAATAATGTTTGTGACGGTAATGCGTTTTGACTGCGTTCATCCGAATGACTAGACGAGCGATACTCTCGGGCCTGGACGCCGTTGCAAAATACACGACGTCTTCACTCGGTTGGTCCCAGCATGCAGTCTGGGAGCTGGCCAAAGACATTGATTCTGCAACATAGGGGCAAAGAAAAAAAATCTTTCATAAAACACAGCCCCCAGCCAATGCTCCCTCTAAGCTGTGGAGTCCGGTGAGCACAAATACTACGTTGTGAGCTCCTGGCGTTAAAGTGGTGAGTGAGGGATTTGGCTGTTGCATAAATTAGCTTGCTCTGGAGCCCCTCCTTCCTGAGCTAAGACAAAAATGTGTGAGCCGGAGGCTAAGGGACTGTGAGCTGGCTCACACTAACTCAGCTTAGAGGGAACACTGCCCCCAACTCCTGTGTCTTCTCCCTTGCCTCTGAGCATGATATTTGGGGAGGAAACAGTAGTGGAAGTCGATTCTATGGGGGCTTCTAAGAAAGATCTTAACCCTCCACTGTTGGAAACATGATACTGGGTTACGTTAGATCTAATCTAGCAGGATTGCTCTCTTGTTCCTGCTTTCTACTGCTACAAACAGACTAGCATGGCTATCTTGTAGGGCTATCTTTCGGTTGTAGGGCTATCTTTTGGCTGTAAGGCTATCTTCCGGCTATGCTCCTGCAGAGTGCAAGGGGTTGGAGAAGATGACCTGCAAGGTCATAACATTCCATGATACTATGGTCTTCATCTTCTTCTCGGAGTCACAAATAGCAGCCGTGGCTCAGAGCTGGTTTTGGTTCTAGCTTAGGGTCACCGCCGCTGACATCCATTTTTTTAGAAATCTTCCACTCAATTCCTCCCAAGTCCTCTTTATTAGGGTTAGCACACATCTAAAAGAACCTTAGACGCAGCTTTAA
>NW_015214876.1:0-1420 GCF_001447785.1 Gekko japonicus | reverse complement strand
AGAGAGAGAGAGAGCCTGAATGCAAGGTGGGATGGAGCTGGACGAATCAGAACATAACATAAGAACATAAGAGACGCCAATGTTGGATCAGGCCAAAGGCCCATCCCATCCAACACTCTGTTTCACACAGTGGCCAGAAATACCAGTGCCATCAGGAGGTCCACCAGTGGGGCCAGGACATTAGAAGCCTTCCCACTGTTGCCCCCCCCCCAAGCACCAAGAAGACAGAGCATCCCTTGCCCCAGAGCCCCTATCTATACCTTGTGGCTAATAGCCACTGATGGGCCTCTGCTCCATATGCTTATCTAATTCCCTTTTGAAGCTGTCCATGCTTGTAGCCGCCGCCACTTCCTGTGGCAGTGAATTCCAAGTGTTAATCACTAGTGTTAATCAGATTACCCCAGTCAATTTCCCTTGGACTGTGTGCCAGCCTCTGCCCCAGGTCCATAATATTATTTATTTATTCTCTTTATCTATAGTCCACCTATAGTCTCAAGGTGGATTACACAGTGTAAGTTAATGCAATCAGCAGGATGAGACATCTAATAAGCAGTGTAATAGGACTAGGATTCTGAAACTAAATCTGAAACGAAGCAGAAAGTGTTAGACATAATGTGTTGAATAACACAGAAAACTGTATTGGGTAAGTAAAAAAAACAATGCAGTGAAAGCAGAATACGTACAGCAAGCAATACATACTGGACAAAGGGCTGTAGATCACTGTCCCCTTCCATTTATCAAAATGCCTTCATAGACCATTTCATTATAACAATGCCCTCCTAAACAATTCTGTTTTTACCACTTCCTGTAGGATTATAAGAGCAGGGGAGCCTTCCTGACCTCCCCGGGTAGACCATTCCACAGTGTGTGTGTGGGGGGGGCACAGCAGGTAGTTGTTGAACTTAGCCGCTTGCAAGGTGGCACTTCCAGAGGGCCCTGCTCACTTTCAGATATGGGTCAAGCTAGATATTACAGGGGTGACTATAAGTATTAACCCACAGATATGCCTAATCCATATAAATGCCTCATTCATGTATATGATTGGTGGAAAGCTCCATGGAACATCAAACGGGCCGTGCAAATTAAGGAAGCTGAGCCCTATACACCCCAGTGCACCCCACCTCCTCACCCACCGTTACTTTTCTGGTAATAGGGCCATTCTGGTGAGCAAAGAGCCCCAAGTGCTGGCATACGAGGAGGGTGGCTTGTTAGCCAAATTGCCTTAAATTCTCAATTAATATTGGGGAAGTTATGATTATTAATTGGCAATAGGCAAATTAGGGTTCACACCAGTTTATTCAGAAGTCCCACCTTTACTGTAAGTACCAGAACAGACACAGACTACGACTGCTAAAATATAATGTCTTTTAGTGGTGGAGATGTCTCAGTCGAACAGTACACAAACACTCACACAATTATA
>NW_015214875.1:0-1208 GCF_001447785.1 Gekko japonicus | reverse complement strand
CACACACACACACACACACACTGAATAAAATTTAAAAAGAGTAAAAGCAGTGGTTGAATTGAATTGAAATTGATCATGAATTGAATTGAATTGAAAACATGATATACTGTACTTGTGTGAAATTGCATCCCTAAACGTTTACCCAGTTAGGGCATGTAAAATAACCTGGCTACTATGGCTAAATGTGCATGTTGATTATCAGAGCTAATGATCCCTCACTGTTTCCTGGAAATTGTGGGGTAGTTTCATAGATTATGGCCAGAATTATGTCCCTAAGGTGTAAGAGAATCTTTTTAAAAACTACAGAAAAATCCTTAAAGAACTACAGATTTCTTACCTTGAATGTCCACTTCTGGTAGCCCAAGTTATAGTGAACACACATATGCATGTGCAGTATACCCTTGATTTTACTTTATAAGTACATTAAATAATTCTCATGTTATATTTAATGTACATTACAGCTCAACATGTAGCACAAATCTCACATTGATCCAGGTACTGGTCCCTGGTTTCATTTGTAAAGTGAATGTATGGTAGCTCTTTCTTACAAGCAGATTACACATGAACATACAGGCTGTACATTCGTTCATTGTAGCATGTGAACAAGATAAGAGCCTAGACTGAAAAATGACTGATCTTTTGTAATTCTACTTTGGAGCAGGTGGTTTCAAGTGGATGAAGGTGGCTAAACAATGGAAAGACAAAAATCCCCCAAATATACAACATTGGATACTTAAGATATTTAGAAAATTTTAATATTTACCACACTGAAAATCAAACGGAATGTGAAATAATGAGTCCACTCAACATTTGGTATCCTATACTTGACAAAATAAATATAGATAAGTTTGTTTGGGAAACATTTAGAGATGTTAAGTTTAAATTATTATTATATAATTAAAAGTGATTTATTGTCCAAGGTATTTAAACACCTTACTCTAATTTATTATATCCAATTTATGTTGTATAACAAAGATTTCAGTATTACATGGTTGTGTTATGTTCCAACTACAAAGCCTTAACTTAACAGCTGTAATGTTCTATGACTTTCCTGTTGATGATGTTTGTTACAAAAATGTTAATAAAATTTATATTTAAAAAAGTGGATGAAAGTGGATAAAAGGTGGTTAAACCCATCAATAAGCCTGTGTCTTCCTTCCCTCTGACTTTTTCACTCTAGCTCTGGAAGCACAGATGGGGTGTTTGGA
>NW_015214874.1:0-1333 GCF_001447785.1 Gekko japonicus | reverse complement strand
ATGTGCACAGAAAGTTTTACTTGGGTTTAACTCTTCCTGTCCATTACCATTTTGTTTCAGATTCTTTAATCTTGTTGCGGCAAGTGTTCAGGGTTGTTCTACGCTGGCGTCGTATACCGTGGTTCAATGGGGGAACATAGTCTAGCAGTAACATATATTTCTTTTTTTGTTTTTTAACCAGTAAGGATGAAACTCTCAGGGGTTATAGACCTCACTGATTGGAAGTTCCAGACAGACAGAAGAGATAGAAGGTAGAAGCTTCAGACAGAGGCCCCATTCCGAAGACAAATTAAGCTGACTGTGATTAGACAGCAGCGCTCTTGACCCTGGGCAGTGGCAAGAAGTAGAAAAATGTTGAGCAGCTATGCCTCTCATCAGCTCTTAGCTGAAGGTCCCGTGCTGCCAACCATGGCCCCACCCCACCGTTTGGTCACTGGCTGTGGGGCACTGTCCATGCTGGTCCTTTAAAGGAGGATGGGCAGAGGTGGCTTGGCCCACTGACCAACAAAGAGTCAAGGGTTTAATGCTGACAGGTAGAAGTTGGGGATGGGAGATCAGGATTGGTCTCCCATGTGCTCAACCCATAAATGATCCTCTTGTTTGACATGAGAATGGGGGGACTTGTGGATATACTGTTCATGCAGTAAAGTTTCATGGTCAGTCCATGGCATCTTCCAGATAAAGGATCTCAGGTGTTGGGGAGGGGGGAATTCTCCGCCTGCTACTTTGAAGAGCTGTTGTCAGAGTAGACAACCCTGAGCTAGATGGAACAGTGGCCATACTTGGTGTAAGGCAGGTTCATATATACCTTCATTCAGGGCTCTTTTTGTAGCAGGAACTCGTTTGCATATTAGGCAGCACACCCCTAATGTAGCCAATCCTCCAAGAGCTTATGGAGCTCTTCTTACAGGGGCTACTGTAAGCTCTTGGAGGATTGGCTACATTAGGGGTGTGTCGCCTAATATGCAAACGAGTTCCTACTACAAAACGAGCCCTGCCTTCATTTCCCCCCCACAAGTAAGGGGCTGAGGCTCAGTGGTAGAGCACCTGCTTTGCAAGCAGAAGGCCCTATTTCGAATAGTGGACATTTCCAGCTAAAAGACGTAAGGGAGCAGATCTTGGGAAAGGCCCTTTCTCTACCTGGCAGCCTGGAGAGCCACCTTGGGGGGGGGATCTGATTATGTTCCACCACTGAGCCATGAGTCTTCCCCATCATAGTCAGTGTTAGGAATGTCATTAGAAACATAACAGCACAACTTTTGCTGATAGGACATTTGTGTCACCATGATGTTTGGATGTCTTCTGGAGGGTTGTGTAAAGTCTCTGAGATAGC
>NW_015214873.1:0-1288 GCF_001447785.1 Gekko japonicus | reverse complement strand
GTGAGGCCTGACCAGAGCAGAATAGCAGAGTTTCAATTTTGTTGCGTTTATTGCAGCACAGACACAAAACAACAACGCAACAGTATCGCGCAACCTTGTGATAAGTAAGATATGAAACGTATGAGCGGCATGAGTGGGTCGACTGAAACGGTGCCTCACGTGTTATTGGAATTCCATTGCTGTGCCAATATTCGGCACTGCATTTTATCGCCACGACTTGGTGATATCATAGAGCTTCCTGACTCACACAAGTTGTTATACTTACTAAATGGAGGTGATGAAAACACAACGCTCAAAAAGGTTTTTTTTGGGGGGGGGGGAACCAGTGTTCCCTCTAAGATGAGTTAGTGTGAGCCAGCTCACAGTTTTTTTAGCCTCCGGCTCACACCTCTTTGTCTTCGCTCAGGGAGGATGGCTCCGGAGCAAACTAATTCATGCAGGAGCCAAATCGCTTGCTCACAGCTTCAATGCCACTAGCTCGCAAAGTAGCATTTTTGCTCCCAAGACCCCCCGGGTTAGAGGGTGCATTGTTGGGGACCCCTGCTCGATTGCAACCAAAGGGAGTTATGGATTGATCGGATGGGCCACCCGTACAAAGAAATGTTTTTTGTTCCACAGATGCAAAAATCGTATCAGTGCAGAAACATTCCATGGGGGGGAAGGTCCCTAAAAGGGGGGACACTTGCAACGGACATCTTAACCCCAGAATTGAGAGATGAGAAACTTAAGCAGCTTAGCCAGGCTCTGCAGCAGTTGATTGAATTACCAGAGGAGGTGGCGCGCGCCAAGAAAGCTAGGCAGAAACAGATGTTCCTAGTTTGCGCTCTCTCTCTCTCTCTTTCTGGGGCCTCTGAATTTTGCAAGCTGTGTTCTGGAGCTCAGACCCACGGAGAGTGTTTTGTTCAAGATTTGCAAAAAGCGGGCTTGGCTGCCAAGAGAAACGCTCCGTCTCGTTCAGAGATCTAAAGAGATGGAATGTGCCGAGGCCTGGGGGAAAACCATGAGCTACGGAGCGGCATTTGGGGCCGCAGCTGCCATGCAACTGTACTTCCAGTCAATGGCTAACCGGCCTTTTGTAAGAACGCCTTGTCTAAATGGCACTTGGTGAGGTCCTTTCCCTGCCCAGCTATCAGTTTTTTCCAGTCATTTTTGGAGAATTTCAGGCTGCTTTTCTTGAAACACATCGAGCTGCCATTAAGCATCACTGTGTCCCGGGGTGTGGTGGGTCATCATGACGTTTCCCTCCCCTTCTTCAGAGATGTCATAAGAACATCAGAAGAGCCCTCCT
>NW_015214872.1:0-1325 GCF_001447785.1 Gekko japonicus | reverse complement strand
AGTTTAAAGCGGGAAGTGCCCAAGCGGGAATACAGCTGAACATCAAAGGGTGGCCATTAAGTCGGAAGAGACTTGAAGGCAGTTGACACGCACACACACACACACATGGAAATATCCAACAGGAAGCCTTAGGATAAGGTCACTGCTTGACCTGAGCGAAGGAAACCCCCTCACCTGCTCTGCCTGCCTCTTCTCCTCTGCCTGACTCAGGAGGAAACCTTCGGCCAGGGCCACCGCCTGGGAACTGGTCTCCGGCCCGCATCCTCTGACCCAGCCCTGCATGTCCTGGGGCAGGACGGCCAGGAACTGCTCCAGGATCACCAGGTCCAGGATCTGCTTCTTGGTGTGCCTCTCCGGCTTCAGCCAATAGTTGCAAAGTCCATGGAGCCGGCTGCAGACCTCTCGGGGGCCATCGGCCTCATGGTAGCGGAACTGCCGGAAGAGTTGACAATATTCATCTGAGCTCACGGTGTTCTGATCCAGGATCTCTGGCAGAGCTCTTTCCCAAGCTTCAGCACCACTCCCTGCTTGGATGGGACGGGGACCTTTCCTTGATGTCTTGCCAGTTCTGGGGGCTTCTTGGTCCTCTTCTTCCATCTCCTTCCCCTTTCTTTTGGGTTGCCTCTGACTCTGGAAAGACACTCTTATTCACTTGCCTATAAAGAGGGAGAGAGACTACAATCAGTGTAAATTCAGGTGGGTATCCGTGTTGGTCTGAAGCAGCAAAACAAGTTTTAACCCGGGGGCACCTTTAAGACCGAAAAAGTTTTATTCAAGGTATAAGCTTTCACGTGCAAACACATCAACTCAAGCTTTATTCTGCCGCTTCAGACCAGCATGGCTACCCATCTGAATCGGTCTTCTGCCTTGCATTAAGGCACCACATTAAGCCGCATGGCATGGAACTCCATCAACCGTAAGCAGAAACTGGCACAGGTAAAGACTGATATTTCCTTTCTTCCAAAATGCAAAAACCTGGACTATTCTGGAGAAGTGTGCTCACAAAGAGCTTGAACCGGAATAAAACTTTGTCTTAAAGGTGCCACTGGACTCAAACTTTGTTTTATAATGAATGTAAATAAATAAAATAACACACACACACCCAACTGCAGATGGGGGGGGGGAGCACTAGCCCAAATGAGTGGGACCTGGGGCAGCCCATCAGCACGAAGGATTTCTCCCACAGAATCACCCCGTGGGACTTCTTCTTCCAGCGCCTCCTGCCGCCCTCCGTGGGTGAGGATTTATTTCGATTTACAAAGCTCAGATCCCGCCTTTCAGCCCCTGCAAGGAACACATGGGGCAATGTTCCCTCTAAGCTGTGG
>NW_015214871.1:0-1309 GCF_001447785.1 Gekko japonicus | reverse complement strand
CCGTCAGACACATCCACAACTGAGCATCCATACGGCTTTGGCCCAGCCTCTTCACTCTTTCTGGGGTTACTTGTACTTGCCCTCTCCTCTTCCTCAGTAGCATATTGGACACCTTCCGACCTGAGGGGCTCATCTTCCGGCGTCATATCTTTTAGCCTTTATTACTGTCCATGGGGTTTTCTTGGCAAAGATACTGGAGTGGGTTGCCATTTCCTTCTCCAGTGGATCACACTTGGTCTATGTTCTCTGCTGTGGCCTGTCCATCCTGGGTGGCCCTCCACGGCATAGCCCACAGCCTCATCGAACCACGCAAACCCCCTCGCCACGACAAGGCAGTGATCCATGAGGGGCTGTCAGTTTATATAATACTATTTAAACAAAAAAGGGGAAGGGAGGGAGATTGGTTGGTTGGTCCTAGGTTAGCCCAGGTCCACTGAACTGCTTAACTTTAGCCTTAGCAAAGAGTCAAGATACCTTTGTCTCTTTCCTCTCAACTCAAGGCCAATGGCTCATGCTTCTGGCCACACCCAGACTAGATATCTGTAAACAGTGTTTTATTTGTTGTCTAAGGCTTTCACAGCCGGAGTTCATTAGTTGCTGTAGATTTTCCGGGTTGTGTGGCCATGGTCCTGGCATTGTAGAACCTGACGGTTCGCTAGTAACTATGACTGGCATCCTCAGAGGTATAACACAGAAAGATGGAGTACTCTCTGTGTCAAGGTGAGAAGAAAATGGTAGGCAGGTAATTTATATCTACTCCGGAAGGTGGGGTAGGGCTAAGTCATTATCTTGCAGGAGTCCCCCAGGCTATGAACATGCTAATGGTGGAGCTTTCCTGAGGAGGTCCTTTTGTATGAGGATTGTTTCGGGAGGTTTCCTGAGGAGGTTCTTTTGTATGTGGATTGGCTATTGAAATTCTTATCTTATCTGTAGTGCTATTGTCCGATGTAGAGCCTTTTGTGTTTTTCAGGACAGGAAACCATGCCCTGTCTATTTTTAAACTCTCTTCTTTCCTGTTGAAATTGTGTTTATGCTTATGAATTTCAATGGCTTCCCTGTGTGATCCGACATGGTAATTGGAGGTGTTGTCCAGCCTTTCAGTGTCTTGGAACAAAATACTGTGTCCTGTTAGTGTTAGGCTATATTTCAGCCACTGCTGATTTTTCAGGTTGGCCGAGTCTGCAGTGTCTTTTATGTGACATTTAGGTCTTCAGTCAAGATGCATTCTACCTGCACCCCGAAAAAAGGACACAAACCAACTGACATCCATGAAATTCCTGAATTACCGTGAGTGGCTGTAATCGAGAAG
>NW_015214870.1:0-1290 GCF_001447785.1 Gekko japonicus | reverse complement strand
CTTAGAGGGAACACTGTTTGGGACGCCTGTGAAGCTCCCCTGTGCCCTCCATAGTTAAGGCACAGCACCCGCATATCTGTTGCGTGTTGGTTTGCAGTGCACAGTAGATCTTCGACATGGTCTCTGTGATTCACACCCATGGGATCTAGTGCGCACGCGCTGGATCGATCGGCATTGTAGCAAGCTCTTTAACGGATTTTTGCGCCCAGACCTCGGGCATGCGCAGGAACCCCACCGCGCATGCCCAGAAGGGAGGGCATGGACATCCCGCCAGTTCCTTTCTTACCCCTCGCGTTGGAAAGACCTCTTTTTTCATCGGTCTGATCGGTTCGCTTTTTTGGCTATTTGTCTCACGGCTCTTCGGATTTTTCCTCACTTTATCCTTTTTTCTTCAGTGTTTGTTTGTTCTTTAAAAAACTTTTTAAAAATTCCTCCTCTAAATCTAAAAGAACTCACTCTGCACCTTCTGACAGGGAAAGTAAGAAATTGGATGCCTTTGGCAATTTCTACTCTACAGGAGTGTTGGGAATGAAAACCACTAACTACCTAACCTGCATGAGCAGATATCAATACACTCTGTGGGAAAGGTTTTCTGAAATCCTAACTCATCTTCCTGAAGATAAACCACAGGCAGCCAGAGTTATTCAAAAGGAAGGTATGGTGTTGGCAAAACAGCAGATCAACGCTTCAAAACATGCCCTAGTTGCGTCCTCAAGAACGATGGCCTCTGCAATAGCTCTGAGGAGATATTCCTGGCTCCGTAATACCAGTCTACCTATAGATACTAGGTCAGTGATGGCGAACCTTTTAGAGACCGAGTGCCCAAACTGCGACCCAAAACCCACTTATTGATCGCAAAGTGCCAACACAGCAATTTAACCTGAATACTGAGGTTTTACTTTAGAAAAAACAACTCATACATTAACTTAAGATGATCCAAACAAAGTAAGGAAAGCAATCCCAAATGCTTTCATTTACTTAAAATTATTTGGCAGAGAATTTAACACTTTAATGATGTTCTGGGCCTATGGCACGCGTGCCCACAGAGAGGGCTCTGAGTGCCACCTCTGGCACCCGTGCTATAGATTCACCACCACTGTACTAGGTCTTACGTCGAAGGCCTTTCATTTGATGGTCTCGGTCTCTTTAACAGCACTACTAATTCCATACTCCAGGATATGGATAAGAGTATAAAGGCTTCTCGGGCTCTGGGAGTGTCATCCTCTGTGAGAGACCTGGTCCAGGCCCTGGCAAAGGCATGCCCAAGTCGTCAGTCTCCTGTCAGACAAT
>NW_015214869.1:0-1307 GCF_001447785.1 Gekko japonicus | reverse complement strand
GCCTAATTTTCACTCACTCAGAGTTGGGGTGTTTTTTTGTTTTGCTTAGCATTTAGCCTGGTGTTAGGCAAAAACTCAAAAGCTATTTTATAATATTCTAGGTAGCCTAAAACAGGTACGCTATTCTGGTTCTTTCAATGCAGAATAAGTCTGACACCCTTTAAGGTGCCTCTTTGTTTCTTTATTCTAGCACAATTAACAGTGCAAACCCATGCAAAGTCACTCCAGTCTAAGCCAATTTCAGTCAATGGGTTTAGGCTGGAGTGACTGCAGAGAGGAATATAGTACAATGAAACTAACCAACAATTAAATGGGCCAAAACCGTAGATGTAACGCATCACTACTGTGATACACGATTAGATCCCATTCAACCTATGCAAATGCATCTTACTATAAAGCAACACAACTTTTGTTTAAAAAAACCCCGTGCCTCGGTAGTTTGGGATTGCAATTTCTTTGACAACCAACACGCCCCTCCCACCCCTTTTAAACAGTTATTCTTGACCCCAGTGGAAGCGAAAAATCCCAAAACCATGAGTGCTCAATGAAAACTTAATAGCGTAATGTAGCCCCCCCGCCCAGCAAGGCATACCTGGCCAACGCCACCATGATCGGGCCGATGGGATTCTCCCCCAACCTGCCCGTGAGGCTCCATAGATCAGAAATGCGGAGATGGGGCGGCGGGGTTGGGGGGGAGATCAACAGCAAAGCGCTTCCAAGAACTAATCCCGGAAGTCCCGCTTCTCCGACCGGAAGTGCACGAAGGGCGAATGTTTGTACCACCTACAACCCACCCCGGAAACAGATGGGAAAGAGCAGGAAAGGGGGCGGGGAGGAATGTGGCTTTCACAAAGGCGCCCCAGACATGCTCACACCCACCCACGCGTTAGGACTGCACGCAGCCATCTCCTCCAAGTCCAGTTACACTCCTCCGTATACGGGCAAGGGTTTGTAGTTGCAACAGGACTCCGTCTCCAAAGAGAGAACAGAAAGCATCGTAACCTGGATTGCCGGTTGCACGCTCCAAAGAGAAAAGCCAGGGCGTGCCTTCTGTTAAGACCGACTAAAACAGTACGACGAAATAACAGACGGAAACTTTTCCACCATGCCCAGGAACATCCCCTGCTTTCCCCTTTGTCGTTTAACTTCTAGCCTCGGGGGAAGTGCTGGTGAAGTTGAAAATTAGAGTCGGGCCTAATAAAAAAGTTGCGTTGCACCCCCCTTGGGCTAGCATCGCTGCGTGTAATTTTTGTCTGTACAGGAATTAAAACCATCAATCAGGCGGAGTTGGTCATTTTCATTGCGGT
>NW_015214868.1:0-1490 GCF_001447785.1 Gekko japonicus | reverse complement strand
AAGTGGGGAATCAAACCCGGTTCTTCCAGTACACCAAACTCGGCTTCTTGCAGAATCACGGATGCCACCTTTGGCATCACGGTGGAAGGGTGGGGTAAAAATATATCATCTTTGCTCTACGTTTATCTCAAGAGATCCATGTGGCATTCAAAAACGTAGATTCCCCTCATTGTTTTCGCAGTGCGTTAGACATTATTTCCCAGAATCTGAACATTAACAAACCAACATGCCCCACAACGTGTGCTGAAAACAGAAAGCTGGGTTGGTTGAAAGGTCAAACCTCTGACTCCATCTGCTAGAGTTTGTGCACCGGGCATCAATCCTCAGAGCTGTTCTGAATGAAAAGCTCATTAAGCAGCTCCGCGCCATATGTTCTCCTCACCCTTGGAGGCTAAATAGGAATTTTGCAGGTCCTTTGGTCTTTATGGGCCCTGGACCCTGGGGAGCTCGAAACTCCTTTTGAAGGCCAAGTTTGTTGCACTTAGAGAGCAAACGGCAGAATGCATTTGCAAACATACCCTCATTAGCCAATGGGGAAGAGGACAGATCTTATGATTTATGTATTTATTTTCAGCTTTCCCAAATCATTCCTCTCCTGGATCAGGCATGAAATTTGTCCCTGGAGATGACTCTCTTCTGAACTTTTTCCGTTTCCCAAGCAAAATCATAGCTTGGGCCTGATCGAAACATGATGTCAGCCAGCAAGAAGAACTAGGGTTGCCAACTCCAGGTTGGAAAATTCCTGGAGATTTGGGGGTGGAGCCTTAGGAGGGCGGGGTTTGGGGAGGGGAGAGACCTCAGCAGGGTATGATGCCACAGGGTACACCCTCCAAAGCAGCCATTTCCCCCGAGGGAATTAATATCTCTTGTCCAGAGATCAGATGCAATTCCAGGAGATCTCCAGGCCCTACCTGGAAGATGGCAACCATAAGGTAAATGTACCTGCACATGCCTGGTGTTTTTGTTTAAAACCAAGAAGGGATTGCAGGTATCCATATAGGAAATACAACAAACAAGCAAACACTGTGATATGAATGACTGGGACATTTAGTAAGGATCATAAAGGTAAAGGTAAAGGTTCCCTTGCTCGAAAGTCAGTCGAATCCGACTCTAGGGTTGCGGTGCTCATCTCCGTTTCAAAGCCGAAGAGCCAGCGCTGTCCGAAGATGTTTCCGTGGTCATGTGGCCGGCATGACTAAACAGCAAGGCGCTTCCCACTGAAGTACCTTCCCACCGAAGTGGTACCTATTTATCTACTTGCAATGCTAGGTTGGCAGGAGCTGGAACTAGAGATGGGAGCTCACTCCGTCATGCGGCACATTCGGGTCTCAAACTGCTGAACTACTGACCTTCCACAGTCTGCAGTTCAGCGTCTTAACCACTTGAGCCACCGCAGCTCCAGTAGTAAGGATCATATTCTATTATAAATAAAACTTTACAATATTTGCTCCTAATACATACACTTTTTAAAAAAACAACTTTTATTAGGA
>NW_015214867.1:0-1320 GCF_001447785.1 Gekko japonicus | reverse complement strand
AAGCCCAGAGAGCCCCGCCCCCAAGCTCGCACGGGAGCTAAGAAGTCTGGTGTTTAAAACTACCACCGCAACACCATTTTAATGGTCGGTGGCTGTTTCTACTGCTCACCACTGTGGAGCAGAACGTGACAGCGAGAAAGGGCGTGGATTTTAATCAGAGTCGTTACATTTCTCCTTTTGTCAAAGAATAACACTGATCCCCCCCCCCAACACAGCGTGGCAAACAGGCTGAGAGTCCGGACGTGTACAGGAGCCACACAGCTATTGCATCCGAGAGACAAAAAACCCCGGGGTTCATGTGAGACGTTGGGCGGACAGTTCCGAGACTATTGCACAAGGGAGATAGCCGTTTCCAAGGCCCCACCCCCAGCAAGGGGCTAATGCTAGCCTGTGGACAGCAGAAACTGAGGTGTGGGTGGCTTGGACACAAGACGGCTGTCTGAAACCCAGTACCATGTTCAGACTCAAACAGAGAGCTGCTCGGCCTTATAGGAAGCAGAAAGAAAGACTCTTTGCCTTTGCAGGTTCGCAGAGCTCCAACTGGCAGTCATATATTATGATTATTTAAAGCGGGGAGGGGGGAGCAGCCCGTGGTGTCTCCGACACACGGAAATCAACCTGCGTCCTTTTTCTGACCCCCGCCCTCACTACACCCGTTCCAAAAGTGAAGAAGGCACTGCTTAGGCGGGGGGTGTGTGTATGTGTGTGTGGAGAACCACAACAAAGGCTGTGTCGCCCCCCCTTCTGTCCCCCTGTCAGCAGCCCCCAGCTGGCGAGTCGACTAGCCCAAGCGCCAAACGGGAAACGAAGGGGGCGGGGCGGGCAAGAAGGGAAATCGAAAGCTGGTCCTCTGGGGAGAGCGCTGCGTGATTGCATCCTCTGACAAGAGCTGCGGGCAAAACACGCATCCGCGCCTTGTTTTCTCCTCTCCTGTCCTCGCAGGCTGGCGGTGCCAGACATGTGAACTTCACCTACTCTCTGGAGGGACAAGCGAGGAGAAGACGGGGTTCCGAGCACTGTGGCTCGGGGGAGGTACACTTCCGGTAATGTCAGGGGGTGTGGCATATGCTAATGAGTTATGCTAATGAGCTCCGGCAGCTCTTTTTCTACAAAAAGACCCCTGTTTTTATGTATGGGCTTGTGCCCCCTTGTAATCCGCCCTGAGCCTGTTCGCGGGGAGGGCAGGGTAAAAATGCAATAAATAATTAAATAATGCACTGACGATAACTGTATAAAAAGGAAAATATAGATCAATCAGAGCACGTGTACTCTGAACAAACTATTAGATGACGAAAGCCCTTTTTCACAATTGGCTCAGAA
>NW_015214866.1:0-1059 GCF_001447785.1 Gekko japonicus | reverse complement strand
CTCTCTCCAGCAGCCAGGCCCCAGCGGCGCCCCCTCAGCGGCGGCCCCAGCAGCCAGACCAGCCGCAAGGGAGAACAGGGGCGAAGGAGGCCAAGGCGGAGACAAAGACAAAGGCAAAGGCGGGGGGCGCAGATGACGAAACAAGGAAGGGCCACTGGAGAGAAGGCACAAGGAGGCCGGACGACCCGGGGAGGCAGGAAGCGCAGAGGAGACGGGGCAGACAGGCGCGGAGAGGGGCGGGGGCCCACCGGCCCCAACACCCCACCAGTCCAGTAGCCGACGCGGCAGTCCCCAGCAATGCCCAGCGTCCGCCGCAGTCCGTCTCCCGTCCCCTAAATCGCGCGCCGCCCTCGGCGACACTATACCCCACTGGCTCTCTTGTTCTGTCCATCATCTGCCTGCCTGCCTGCCTGCCTGCCTGCCTGCCTGCCTGCCTGCCTGCCTATCTATCTATCTATCTATCTATCTATCTATCTATCTATCTATCTATCATCATCTATCTATCTATCCGGGGGGGGGCGTTTGAAATACATTATATCTGCCTAAAATGGTGTAAACTGGGGTACGCACTGACACCTTCGCTGGTGCCCACCAAATGTTTTTAGACAGTGTGTGTGGCTTTTGCAAAGTAGAGTTTCTGATTAGTCAGTGGAGGTCTGATTGGCCTGGAGATTTTTTTTCCCAAAGTTGCTTCAGCCGAAGCTGCCACTGCAGCACACGGATCTTGGCTTCGTAGGCATGGAAACATTTTTTAAAAGTTATCTTGTGAAACAGAGCTTCTTCCTGAAATGTTGAAGGTTTCTCGTTAGAATTACCAATAGCTTCACTCCCTGACATTTTGTGGTTGGCGACGGCGACGCCTCCCTCGGCAGCCATTTTGTGGTTGCTCCCGCCATCCTGTGTCGGAATGCTAGAGGTGCCCACAGGCCTGAAAAGGTTTCTGTTTAAGGAGAAATTATAGCAGGTTCTTCACCCTTGAAGTGATTCTGTTTTGTCTGCTTCTTTATATAAAAAAATACCCATGAACTACAGATGTGTGAGAGCCAGTTTGGTGTAGTG
>NW_015214865.1:0-1300 GCF_001447785.1 Gekko japonicus | reverse complement strand
TGCTGGAAATGTAAACACAATGTGGGTACTTTTTTCCACGTATAGTGGAGATGTTCAGTGATACGGGGTTTTTGGCATAAAGTCCACAAATTCATCATAGCCATGGTGGGGCGGGACATACCATTTTCCCCGGAGCTCTTCCTGCTAAATATGATTCCGGATGAGTGTCCAGAAAATGATAAATATGTAACCACTTACATACTAACTGCAGCTCGTATTCTTATTGCCAAATATTGGAAACAAGAGGGAATTCCCTCTAAGAAAGAGCTAATATATAATCTAATGGAAGTAGCAGAAATGGATAGGTTGACCGAGATTTTACACAACAGAGATGTAGCTTTGTTTAATAAAAGATGGGAAAATTCTACAACTGGTTAGACAATAATAGAAGCATAATCTCATAATACTACTGTTTGACTCCAAAAAACATTGTAAGTGTTAAATATACGTTATCTTATTTTGTTTTGTAAACACCCTCCTGGAGGGTCGGATGTAAACGATAAATAAACCTTTAAAAAAAAACCAGAATTGAGACAGATCGAAGATGTTATTCCTGTATAAATAGGATATCAGATTTTGATTTTAATATGTGTGCAATAATTCTCTTTTGTTTAATTTTATTATTGATAAAACTTTATTATCATGCCACCCAATTAAAAACAATATTATTATATGTGTCACCAGAAGCACATAAAGAATGGCTAGCGATAGAATGAACCTATATAGAATCTGCCTATTTACATGAAGTACTTTGGAATAAAAGAACAGAAAGAGGACAACTTATTAACTAGAATCCCTTTTTAAAACTTACCTTGGATGTATGGGACAGGTATAGAAATATATTGGCACCAGGAATATCACCAATGTCATCCTTTTTAGGACAGAAATGGTTCACACCAGGACAAGAAATTAACACATTTAGAGAATGGAGAACAAAAAACATCTACAGACTCTCAACCATATATACGACAAAAACATTTTACTTACAAAGGAACAACTAGAAAACAAATATACAATACGAATAACTTGGATGCAATACCAACAAATACATCATATGGCAAATACAAATGATCTTCGTAATAATTTAGACAGAAACCTGACTAACATGGAAAAACTAATGAAAATGGATGTACAAGGAAAAAAGGGTATTATAAGAATTATGTATGCAAGTATCAATGATAAAAGTTGGACACAAACTACAACACAGCAAAAAGCATGGCATAAAGATTGCCAAATAGAACTAAGTCAAGAGCAATGGGGGAAAATATGGTCATTACCATTGTTCTCCACTAAATCATTA
>NW_015214864.1:0-1380 GCF_001447785.1 Gekko japonicus | reverse complement strand
TCTCTATTTTGGTGCGGCTCTGATTTGCTAAACCAAAGGAATAATCTTGCAACAGGGTAAGGTTTGGAAGTCTGTCAGATAAAAGGAGTAAAACGAACTTGTGATGAGACAAAGATGAAAATTTATCTAGTTACTGTGTTAAAAAAACCTATTTCTAAGGCTAATTAGTTGTTGTTCAGTCGCACAGTCGAGTCCGACTCTTCGCGACCCCATGGACCAGGTCACGCCAGGCCTTCCTGTCTTCCGCTGTCATCTGGTTTCCCCTGCTCGAAAGCAATAAAAACCTATTTCTAAGGCTAATATAAAGAGGTAAAGGTTTCCCTTGCTCAAAAGCCAGTCGATTCTGACTCGAGGGATGCGGTCCTCATCTCCGTTTCCAAGCCGAAGAGCCAGTGTTGTCCGAAGACTTTTTTCTGTGGTCATGTGTCCGGCACGACTAAACGCCAAGGCGCACGGAACGCTGTTCCCTTCCCACCGAAGTGGTACCTATTTATCTACTTGCAATTTCTTGCTTTTGAACTGCTAGGTTGCCAGGAGCTGGGGCCAGAGACGGGAGCTCACTCCGTCATGCGGCACACTCGGGTCTTGAACTGCCGAACTACCGACCTTCCGGTCTGCAACGCAGCGCCAACAAAATATGTATTAAAGTACCAATTTCCCCCTGAGAACAATCACAAAGGCGGTCTGAGTAAGGTATCTCTCTCAGTCTTCCCTTCATAACAGGAGTGGGATGCACATTCCATCGACTTAATAAAATTGTTTTAATTTTTAGGATGTTTTAATGTTGTATTGTATTGTTTTAAGCTAGTATGTGTACTATGTTTTTATTATGGCAAGGTTTCCTTGCCCCTGTAAGCCGCCCTAAGCCCATGGGGGAGGGCGGGGTATAAATACGAAAATAAATAAATAAATAAATAAGAAAGCTCTAAAATAATTTGGAACAGTTAGATTTTAAGAAAGCATAGGAAGGCAGCAATTTTGGCGGTGGGATACCAAAAGATACAGAAGAGCAAACCCGGCGCGCACGAGTCCCAAACAAATGAACGCTACTTAAGGTGACTTCCCCCAACGTACATCTGACTGCCAGTCCGGTCACGCACCTGTGACCCCAACACATTTGTGGCATATTGTGCATTTGAGTCCTAAGTGGCTGTAAGATTCGATCAAACAAAGACTTCCCCCCCACCCCAGTCATCTCTTCTCACTCAAGAAAGACATGGCTGACGCAAATGGTAACATGGCTACAGCCAGCCATTCTTATGTGTAGCTGAGACAACCCCTGGTCCAGTGGACCCCAAACAGAACGGCCAGCCTCACAAATCTGGACTATACAATCTGGCCACTCCATGTAGAGGGTTGCCAGCAATGTTCCCTCTAAGC
>NW_015214863.1:0-1253 GCF_001447785.1 Gekko japonicus | reverse complement strand
GGGTCGGGACTGGGGCTTTAACTTTATCCCATGCGGGAATATCCGAGCGCGCAACCCGACAGCAGCACCTCAGGAAACCGATTCCGTTGGGTGCATCGCCCTGCCCCCTAGCCAGGACTGTAAGGACGAAGCTGGATAGGCTCCTTCCTTTGTTTCTTCGCCCTTCCGTCACTCACCACAGTCGCCGGCAGCTGCCGCATACTGTTCCCCACCCCAGTCAGCCACCAAGGGCTCCGGGCAGCCTCTGAGCCCCTGACCCTGAGGGCGGTACCGCTCCTGCCAGAGCAAGGGCAACGTCGGGTACTGCTCAGTCAGGGCAAACGCCGGCCGAACTGCCGACACCAGCAGCAGCAGCAAAGCGAGACTTGGCCAAGAGCACCAAGAGGCGGTGGCAAGTGCCATCTTCCTAGCACGCCTGCGCAAAGTGATTGCCTCTTCTACGTCCCTCCCCTCTTCTTTGGTAACACTTAGGGCGGGGCGTGGGGAAACGGGCTGCATTCTGGGAGTTGTAGTACCAACGTCTGGGGTATTTGCGGCTCAGTTCGTGGCTGCTAAACTACAAACCCCAAACGGCTTTGCAGCTTCTCCTTCCCGCCTCTTTTAGTGGAACCCGGAAGAGAATGAGGCAAAATGGCAAGAAGGGACCAGTAACGTTTCTGTGGTAACGGGACTGTGGGGCTCTGTTCTAAGGAAGAAGATGGAAGCGCCTGGCGCCTACAGGTGCATCGAGTGCAATGGGAAGGCTACGGAGCTTTATAGAGACTATCAGCGCGGCGTGTTGCGCATCTCTATCTGTGTAAGTTGCGGGAGGACAAAGGATGGTCGAGGAGAAACAATGAGAAAGGGAATTGGCGAGGTAGAGGAATATAAGCGAACTTGTAGATGGTCTACCACGTTGTAAATATCACCCCCAAACTGTAGAATAAAGAGCTACAGAACAAAAATATGGAAGTGAGTACCTCCTCAGCCCCTCTCCCTGTTGTTATCTGTATATTGGCATTTTTAATTGGCTATTTATACCCGTTTTTCTCGCCAATGGGGCACCAAAGTCTTACAGCATTGGTTTTCCCCTTCATTTTTTCCATATCAACCCTGTAAGGTGGGGGGAGACTGAGACTAGATCAAAGTAACTCATGATTTGTGCAGCAGGGTTTGACTGCCAGATCCCAGTCCAGTATTCTGATCACTACAGCACATTCCATTTGGATTCCAGGGCAGAAAGATAAAAGTCCTTGTGGAACTTCCCCCCCCCC
>NW_015214862.1:0-1343 GCF_001447785.1 Gekko japonicus | reverse complement strand
CATTTCGTTGTCTCTGAAGAAGTGTGTGTCCACACAAAAGCGTGTGCCTTGAATGAAACTTTGTTCATCTTAACGGTGCCACTGGACTCAAACTTGGTCTTTTCTCCTCGTGAGAGTGCTGCACTTCTATGTGTTTGACAGTAGGTGGCAGCACAAGCTGCACAGCTAGAACTGGTCCCGGGACCACACCAAGACACACCTCCCTCCAGGGCCAGCCAAGCATTCCCAACTGAAGGGGGAGTGGAACCCCCTGGAGAGTAGGACAGTCCCTTGATCAAAGGTCCACAGACTCCCACAAGCAAGGTCTCTGACTCACAGGGGTGGAAGTTTCCCCTTCTTTGTCTTCAGTGATGGGACACTTCAGCCTCTTTTTTTAGGAGTTACCCTTTAACATTCAGACCTCTTTATATTTAAAGAACCGAAGAATTCTCAGAATGCAATACAAGCTCAACTAACAAAGTGCTTCCGTGAAGAGAACTCCAGCATGATGGGGGAAGAGGGCCTTGCCCGGAACTGACTTGGTTCCCAGTCTCCGGGAGGGACCTGAAGGTTGAATTCATTCATGGTCATTGACCAGCACATAAACCGCTATACATTTTGTAACATCGAAAGAAAACGTCACGTTAAAACAGAAGCAAAAAATTTTCAGACGGAATATAAGAACCATAAAAACCATGATGGTTAAAATTAATAAAATTAAATCTTAGTTCTCCTCTTTTCGGGCTACTGTAGATTTTCTAATTCTTAGGGCAAAAAAAATTACATGCTCTACAGACTCAGTGAGCCAGTTTGGTGTAGTGGTTAGGTGTGCGGACTCTAATCTGGTAGAACTGGGTTTGATTCCCCATTCCTCCACTTGCACCTACTGATATGACCTTGGGTCAGTCACAAGCTCTGGCACAGCTGTCCTTGAAAAAGAGTAGTTTGTGTCAGAGCTCTCTCAACCCCACCCATCTCACAGGGTGTTGTGGGGAGGGGAAGGGAAAGGAATTTGTAAGCTGCTCTGAGACTCCAAGTGTAAATCCAATCTCCTCCTCCTCTTCCTCCTCCTCTTCCTCTTCTTCTCCACCATCTGCCCAACAGGGACATATCCTTTCTTCGTAAGGAGTCTTGTTAAATTTTCCTTCCAGGACTGCAGATGGGAGTACATCCCAACACATTAATGTAAACATTCTTCTGTAGTCCTGATTTAATAAACAAGAGAGGTAAGACATAGGGATTACTCTGTTATCTGAAGCCAGAAGGACTTGCCATTTTTCTATTATATTTAGATCATGAAATGAAATTTAGATCACGCAATGAAATTGCAATGAAATGCAATGAAATTGCTGAGCAGTCGGGTT
>NW_015214861.1:0-1299 GCF_001447785.1 Gekko japonicus | reverse complement strand
TTTTGAAGTTTGTGATATTTTGTACTCTCTTAGTGGCAGATATTCTAGTGTGGACAATGAATCTCAGGGCAGGGCCGAACCATTTAAAAAATAAAAATAAAATTTGGTCGTGTCTGGGGCTCATCATGCACTCACACCTATTCCTGATTTTCACAGATCTCATTTTGCACTGGTTCAACTCACATTTTGTGCTAGCATTCTGCACTCTTTTTTCTTTAAGTTTCCTGATATCAATAGCAAAGGGTTTTTTTATGCACACCACGTTGAAAGCATGGATATTGTGTCATGTGCATGAAATTTGAAAAAAAAAATTAAACTGCCTGGCTGGTCTGTCACTTCAATACTAGGCAGTGCAGCGACCTATGGTTGAGTTTACCTAGGAGAGTCTAATGCTGCTCTTTTGATTGGTCAGTCTAGTGCTATTCTTTTGATTGGTCAGTCTAATGCTACTGTGCTGATTGGTCAGTGTCAGGCTTGCTCTCTTTTGGAAAAGAGAAGGATTCTCCATGTTGCTTTTTATATTGGATTTCCATCCACACTGACTATTTGAAGATGTTTAGAAAAGGGCTTCCTGTTGGAGCATCTTATGTCAGCCTCTGTACCCATTCCCCGTGCCAGCACTCTGTAAACAAGCATTAGGCTTGAGTCTACCAAGAAGACACCTTTGTTCCCTCACTTGCTTCTCAGCATTTACACTGAACAATTCACAGCTTGGGGGGAGGGGGGTTTGCCATTTACATTGGAATCACTAAAACATCACAAGTACAGTGGCACTTAACCATGGCTGCCCAGAAAAGCCTGCTGGGAGAGGTCTAACTGATGAGACAGCTCTGGTGTGCATGTTCTAATGGTCAGCAGAGCCCCAGTCATGCATGCACGCACGCACACACATACCCCTAACGGTTATATGAAACTTTCCAAATTTATCGTTAAACTCCTATCGATAAACCAATCCTGTGCTTTAAAAAAAATATGTGGAGGAGGCTGTGCCTAGCAGCCAGACAAGTCACAGATGCAGGAGGGCAAATGATGAAAGAGTGGGAGGAACATCATAGGGGATTCGCTGAGCACCAAAGGGCAGGAAAAGGAGGGGGAAAACATCTGCAGGAATATGTATGCTTTTGGATAACTTTAGGCTCTGGCAGCGAAGGAAGTGGATAATGCATCGTTAAAGCACTCTAGAAAAACCAATGGAAAATGGAGGGAAGCAAGTTGGGCACTGAATTGGAAAAATGAATGCAGAATAAAAAAAAAACCACAGGACAGGTATGGTGACAATGAGGTGAAATGTAGAATGAC
>NW_015214860.1:0-1311 GCF_001447785.1 Gekko japonicus | reverse complement strand
TAATTGAACAAAATGCTTAATACTGATTAGAAAGTGTCCGGGGACCTAAAGCTTGACTTCTCTGAGTTTGCCTTTTCTTCTCACTTCAGATCACACTGATGCAAATGGAGACAGCGTGGGCAGGGTTGTCTTTAAAAAATTAAGTTTGAAAGTTCTTATCAAACCTCTGAAGGCACTTTTGTTAATCACTTAAATTAAAAAGATATATATATCTTTATGCTTATTCAAAACATTTTCCATGACAGTGCTTTATGACTCTAATGTATTATCAACAAGAGGTAGGGCATTGTATGCAGAGAGTCTCCGGTTCAGTCTCTGGCATCTTTGGCCAAAAAGATCAGGGAGTAGGTGATGTGAAAGACCTCTGCCTGAGACTGGAGATGTGCTGTTGGAAATACTGGCTCAGACCAGTGGTTTGACTCGGTGTAAAGCAGTTTCAGGTGTACGCATTTTGATAAGTGCTTATTCTTTATGATGGCTCAAAAACGTCATGGAGTTCCCCCTGTTTAAGTTGTTCCATATGAACAGGTCAAGAAAATTAAATCATGTCCCTATTTCCTTGGCTGCTTATTACTCTTCTTTTGTTTGCTGTATTTATAGGTGTTGATTTTAAAATCAAAACGGTAGAGCTAAGAGGAAAGAAAATTAGATTACAAATCTGGTAAGTAAAAAACAAATGCAACCCGCAGATTAAAAAAAATTTTTGTGGTGTTCTAGCATGGTTTCAATATTTTTGTCTAATCTCCGTGATTGTTATAAACTGATTTAGTTCTTACCCACTTGCTGTTTCCCTTCCCTCATGCATCTCTAGAAATAGGCAACTAATTTTTAGGTACGTGGTTACATGGGAAATGACCAGCCAAGTGACGTAGTTTCTGTATTTTAATGACTTCAGAGCTCTAGCAGCAGCACTGAAAAGAAGTACTCTTCTTTCTGAAAGGATAGAAGTTTAGATTGTTTGTGAACACTGGTACAAATCACAATAAAATATTTTTCTAACATCACAGTTAAGAAAGGTTATGTAGGCCAATCTGACCATTAGCTGTCTATACAGTAAATGATTCTCCTTCCACACACCACATTGTAGCACATTTTAAAATCAGCATGAAACTGTAAAGTCAAAAAGTGTTAAGGTTTGGAGAAGCCCCTGCGTTTGGTCATCTAGATGCTTAAATATTTGATGCTGACACCCATGAAAATCATGAAAACACAGCAATTTGTACTGCTTTATATGCTGTTCATGTAGTGGAAAAAAATAACATGCACATGAAAATAGGACCATATATTGTTTTATGGACAACAATAGTTCAT
>NW_015214859.1:0-1338 GCF_001447785.1 Gekko japonicus | reverse complement strand
GTGTTGATGGATTTCATTTCCCCAAAGGATTAAAAGCGGTCTTGGACAGTCTTAGAGAGTCCCCTCCGGTCACCTCAGAACTGGCTCTCAGATTCCGAACAAGTTCATCCTCCTATGGAGATAGATTGTGAAATCTGCCACACCAGATTTTTCCTCACTAGGCGCAAACCTTAAAATTTTGCCTTATTACCCCACATTTTCAGAACTCACTAAAACTGGGGATTCCAAAAACGCAGGGTAAGAAGGAGAAAACTTCGGGTTTGCACCTGGTGAGGTACAAGGACCTCAGTGGGGTACAATGCCAGAGAGTCCGCCCTCCAAAGCAGCCATTTTATCCAAGGGAACTGATCATGGTAGATGAACTTGGAACTGGAGATGGGCTGTAATACTGGGGGATCCCGAGGTCCCACCTGGAGGCTGGCCTCCCCACTCACATGTAAGTATGGCCTTGGTCTAGCAGGCAGTGTTCCCTCTAAGCTGAGTCAGTGTCAGCCAGCTCACAGTTCTTTAGCTTCCAGCTCCCACATTTTTGCCTTGGCTCGGGAAGGGATGGCTCCAGAGCAAACTAATTTATGTGGTAACCAAATCGCTCGCTCACAACATTAATGCCAGTAGCTAGTCACAAAGTAGAATTTTTGCTCACAGGGCTCCGTAGCTTAGAGGGAGCATTGCTAGCAGGTTTCCAAATAAGAGGCCTTTCGGGAGAGCATCATTCACAGGCTCCCAATCTTTATTTTAAAGCTTGTGCCCTTTTTATTTGATAGTGGGTGGGTAGGGTATAAAGAATCTATAGGAGAGACCAGAGTGGGGGGGAGGGACTGACCATTCTTTATTCCAGAAGGCAGCAGCCACACAGCCCCTCCCATGGTTCTGCAAGGGGAAAAATGAGCTGGTGCTCTGAACAGCTAAGGGAGCATTTATTTCATTCATTTTATTTCACGGCACAACATTCGAACAAACTGGCCTCCTTGAAGTGGTTTATATGAAACAAGAGACAATAAACAGACATCAGATTTGACAATTTTTAAAAAATCTGATCTGGACTTGATCTCCATGTGCCCAGCTGAAATTAGTTTGTTTCCCTCTAGGGTCTGCCACTTTGGGTTCACCTGATTTAGATAATTTGGAATCGCTTCCCAAAGCTGCCCATCACCGCATAGTTCAAGACTGACCCCCAAACACATCCTTTCCCAGATTCTTTGACCTTCTTGGGATTTTCCCCCCCCCAAGGACTCTGAATTGTCCACTTAAACCAATCAGATGGCACACTGGGACACCCATCTTGCCCTACTGTTTGGCCTGAAGCCGGAAAGAAGAGGATATTTTGCCTTTGGAGCT
>NW_015214858.1:0-1365 GCF_001447785.1 Gekko japonicus | reverse complement strand
TCTGATCGGGGAAGTGCTGGTAGCCCGTCTCTGCCAGCGCTGTTCCCCGTCCCACGCATGTGCACAAACGCGCAATGTCTGTTTTGCCGCACTATGATCGCCTGCCGAAGGCCGGAGCATGGAGCCACGGAGGCGCGTCGGATCGTGCTTCCGCGGTTCTTTTTGCTCCGGCTCTAATTTGCCTCCCTTCAGCGGCGCAGTATCCCGCTCGTGTGACCGGGACCACAGTCTACCTTCTCACATGAAGTGGAAGTCCACCAGCCACTTATATTAGGAGCATGCAGGTCCCGATGGCACACTCAACCTACATGCTTATCACCTTCTGTGATTTATACAACATGCGGATTTTCCAAGGGGCTACAATTTTCATTGTCCTGACCTGGATGGGCAATGCTAGCCCAATCGTGTCAAATCTTGGAGGGTTGGCCTCAATCAGTACTTGGATGGGAGACCACCAAGAAGTCCTGGGTTGCTGTGCAGAGGCAGCCAATGACAAACCACCTCTGTCTGTCTCGTGCCTTGAAAATCCCATGGTTTGCTATAAAATGGCCAGTGTTCCCTCTAAGCTGAGTTAGTGTGAGCCAGGTCAGTTTTTTAGCCTCCAGCTCACAGATTTTTGTCTTAGCTCAGGAAGGATGGCTCCAAAGCAAACTAAGGCCC
Organism: Gekko japonicus; assembly: GCF_001447785.1. Lineage (NCBI taxonomy): Eukaryota > Metazoa > Chordata > Lepidosauria > Squamata > Gekkonidae > Gekko > Gekko japonicus. Next base: position 705 of record NW_015214858.1, on the reverse strand, counting down.
CGGTCACATGGAGAATTTGCCACACGAAAGGCACAAATGTCGGGCGGATTTTTGGGGCGCGATCACACTGCAACTTCTGGGAAGTGTAGCGCACCCGTGGCCAACCCATGACGTCCTGCCGAATATGTGGAGTTAAATAGTACCAAGGAAAGTACATCTGGAAAACGCGTGGCACAGGCGAGCGTCTGATCGCAAACCGGATGCTTTTTGTAAGCGCATGCGCACAAACACGAAACTGAAAGCAGTGCTGCTCTGCAGAACTGCGCATGTCCACAAATACGAAACGCTTGTGTGATTGCGCCACACTGCTTCTTTGCCACGCTGCAGCATCGACGTGTGATCGCCAGCTAATAGACCTAAGCACGGAGACTTGGGGACCGTGTGATCGGGCTACCGCGCTTTATTTTGTTCTGGGGCGAACAGCCATGCCTCTCCCCTGCGTTATCTTGCCCATGTGACCAGGGCCTAATTTATGCAATAGCCAAATTGCTTGCTCACAACTTTAATGCCAGTAGCTCGTAAAGCAGAATTTTTGCTCGCAAGACTCCACAGCTTAGAGAGGGCATTGAAACTGGCTATGGCTCGATGGCACCTCCCACCACCACTGCTTCCATCCACAGAAGGCAGAACCCTAGAAAAACAGCATTCTGGCTTGGGTAAATGGAAGCTGCAGCCATGTGGAGCGGTGGCACAGAGGATTTATCC
>NW_015214857.1:0-1301 GCF_001447785.1 Gekko japonicus | reverse complement strand
AGGAACATTCATTTTAATTCTTCTGTGAGTCATTCATTTTAAAAACAATTAAAATTCCCCAAATTATAAATCTGTATTCCTCTTACACACAAGTAGGGCCATTTCATTAATGAAATAAGTCTCACCATTCTTGGAATAAATTAGGACCATTTTGAGGAAGTGGTTTTAGTGAAGAAGGAATGGGTGGGAGGGGGCCCATCCCTCCCATATTACAAGAAATATTCTCTGCAGCAAGGTCATGAATGGGAATCCAATGAGGCTGGCCTCCTTCATAGCTCTTGTCTACTACTTCTTCAGTTTAGGCCCTTCAGCAATGAAGCCATCCCTTGGAGCAAACACAGGAGCTTCTGGAAAGGCCCCCACCCCCAAATTATTCAGAAAGGACCAACCCTTATGCTCCACAACCCACAATGGGCAATACCCAAGGGCACTCCTCCCAACCAATTAAGTAGTGGCATTGCTCCACCCAAGAGCCTACATAACCAAATCTGCATGTGGATTTTAGTCATTCAGAGAAACGGAGGCAAACCGCTAGCATGGCAACTCCTCTGCGTTACCCGGGCAAGGTGGTGATTGTGACTGGTGGCACCTCAGGCACCGGTCTGGCCATCGTGCGAGAATTTGGTGAGAATGGGGAGAAGTGGAGATGGAGCAGTGGGCAATGTCTGCCCACAGGGGCCAGTTTCGAGCCTGCCAGAAGGATTTAGGAAGCCTTGCTCCCTACATCTCTAATCTGGGATGGAGGGAGATTGGGAGGGAGGGAAATGTCCTCTTTCTGTCCTCAGAGGCATTTTTGTCTGTCCTGCTAACACAAAAAGGACCCATGAAGCAATACCTTCTGGCAGAAATTCTTGCGGTCTAGAGGCTTTTCATTCGCCTTTGGCGTCCCATGACTCTTTCTGATGTTACGTTTCTTAGGTTATCCAAAAAAATAGGTCTGTGTGTTCCAGAACAGATTCCTTGTGTGGAAAACAGGTTACAAGAACTATCACTACTAGCTGTTGAAGAGATTCTGCGAAGGGGTGGGGTGGGCAGTTCCTGTTTTCATAGCCGGTGCACCTGCTGAATTTCAACCTGTTGTAAAGCTCTTGAAGCAGGCTGCCAGAATACAAGGTGGCCATTCTGACTGATACTAACACTGCAAGCCTGGGGACAGAGGCACTGGGTGTCCCATATTTCTAAAGTAAGGCTGGGTCTCTGGGCTCTGGTGCAACAAGGTCTGAGTGCAGAAGCACCTCAAAGAGAAGCAAGATTTCCAGGGTATGTCTGACTTTACATAGTCAGATATCTGACAATTTACA
>NW_015214856.1:0-1369 GCF_001447785.1 Gekko japonicus | reverse complement strand
ACCTTCCAGAGAGTGGTTTTAAGGGTATTTTTGAACCTTTCCATCAGACCATCTGTCTGAGGGTGATATGACGTGAATACCTGCTTGATTCCTAAAGTGTCACAAAGATGTTTCAGGAGGCCTGCTCAGAAGGACATCCCCTGCTCCATTAGAATTTCCTGAGGTATTCCGAACTGGGCAAACATCTGGAACAATGCCTTGGCCACTCCCGTCACTCTCATGGTCTGTAGGGGGATGGCTTTGGGATAATGGGTGTCATAATCAATGCTCCCTCTAAGCTGTGGAGTCTTGTGAGCAAAAATTCTACTTTGTGAGCTTCTGGCAAGTGATTTGGCTACTGCATAAATTAGTTTGCTTTGGAACCAGCCATCCTGAGCTAAGACAAAAATGTGTGACCTGGAGGATAAAAAACTGTGAGCTAACTCATAGTAACTCAGCTTAGAGGGAACACTGGTCACTATCTAGAATAACTAGGAGATAACAGACCTACTTGGCTATCCAGAAGAAAGGCTATCCATGGCTATCCGGAAGAAAGGCTCCTGGATGAGGGTCATAGGACACAAAGGGGTGTGGGGTGGCCTCTGGTTGGTGTGTTTCTGACACGGGGCATGACCTACAAAAGTTGTGTACCTCTTGGTACACCAAGGGCCAGAAAAAATGCTGCAAAATGCGAGCCAGCGTCTTAAAGGCCCCTGGACGCCCATCCCAAGGGTGCTCATGCACAAAGTGCAACACCTGAAGCTGGTAATCCCTCAGGACCAACAGCTGTAGGTGTTTGTGCTGGTCCTGGGGTCCCTGAGCCACCCGGAACCATACACCATCCCTCTTTTCAAACCAAGGCAGGATGCCTTCACTTACCGATGTCTGCTTCTGCGCTTCCTCCAATGTAGCATCCTCCTCCTGGGCGGCTCAAAACTGGGGCTCACGAACCCAGCAGCTCTGTACTTGGCCCCTCCGATCTTCCTCCTCCATCTCGGCTCCCGAGGTTTCATCTTCTGTTGACTCACTTGTTGAATCATCCTCCTCCTGAGGCTCTCCCTCTAAGGTGTCTTTGGTCTCACCATCCTCTTGGGTGGCCTGATAAAGCAACCTTCGGAATGCCCTATCAAGGAGGGGTAGGGTAAGTCGACCCCTTGGCCACCTCCAGAGTGTGGGCCTCGCCTTGAATTGTCACCTTGAGTTATCACCAGAAGGTGCAGCACAGGCCACAGGTGTTGGTGCCAGGAAAAGCAGTTAATTTGGGTCCACCGGCACACTGGCACCTGGGCAGAGACCAAATCAGCCCAGATCATAGAGATGGTGTTCCCTGAATCCAGGAGGGCCTCGAAGGTTTGGCCAAATGGATGGATATGGTGAATGGGGCCCACAC
>NW_015214855.1:0-1440 GCF_001447785.1 Gekko japonicus | reverse complement strand
GAGTTACATCCTTCTAAGTCCATTGACTTTAGTGGACTTTTGTTGTTGTTCAGTCGCACAGTCGAGTCTGACTCTCTGCAACCCCATGGACCAGATCACGCCAGGCCTTCCTGTCTTCCGCCGTCCTCTGAAGTTGGCTCAATTTCATGTTCGTTGTATCTATGACACTGTCTAACCATCTCATCCTTTGCCGTCCCCGTCTTCTTTGACCTTCAATCTTTCTCAGCATCAGGGTCTTCTCCAGTGAGGGCTCCCTTCTCATTGGGTGGCCAAAGTATTTGAGCTTCAGTTTCATTATCTGGCCTTCCAGGGAACAGTCAGGGTTGATTTCTTTTAGGATTGACTGATTTGATCTTCTTGCAGTCCAAGGGACTCTCAAGAGTCTTCTCCAGCTACTGGGAATACCATTGCTTTGACCATGTGGACTTTTGTTGGCAGGGTAATGTCTCTACTTTTCATCATGCTGTGGACTTAGAAGGGCATAACTCTACCTGGGATGGCACCATTCAGTCCTTGGCTTACAGAAGGTACTGGAAGAAAATGACCTCATTATGTCTGTCTGGGTCATTGTACCTATGAAATGTAAAGTCAGGTTTCCAGTATCCAAAAGCAACAACCAATCTTTTGGACCATATTGAGACAAAAGGCAACATGAAACTTCTTGACTCTATTATATCAGGACATGGCTTTTTTTGTTGTTTTTGCAGTGAGCGCTCCGGAACTGTAAAATGGGGCATTATGTTTTCTTTGGAAAAGAATGCGTGTGGCTTCTCTCTGTGCTCAAAAGGGATTGGTGTAACTCTCAACCCAAAAGGGCTAGTGCCACTCGTATGTATGCTGTCGAGTGATCTGATAGATAGTAACAATATTCAAAGATACTCTGGGGCATTAAAGAACTGTGGTTCCTTTGGCCAAATGTTCTGACACAAATGCAATTGTAGGTTTCCTAAACTGTTTAATGTGAGGTACATTAATAATACTGTTGGCTGTAATGAAATAATACGGTGTGATTGAGCCTTCTAGTTCAACTTTTTGCTCCTTGAGTGTCTCTGAGACTCTGAGAGTATCATCCTCTGCAGAGTTTTATACCCATACGTCCACTAAAGCCAATGAGGTTATGAGGGTATAGCTGTGTCTTGGATTGCACTGTAAGAAACAGATGTTCTTATAATGTAATCTGTAGTCAACATCACTAAGAGCAACATTATAAGCTCAGACAAACATTCCCTTTATGGCCTGCAAAAACTGCTGCTTTGAGATTTCTTGCCTCTCCTTCCCAAATTCACTTCTTTCGGGACAAATTGGAGCCATTCTCCTCCAGAGCAGGGGCCTACTCTCTGAACTTAAATTGGGCGTACTGTCCTATGCGGTGGTTGAAAGTTCCGTCAAGTCACAGCTGAACTATAGTGCCCCCACGGAGTTTTCAAGGCAAGAGGTGTT
>NW_015214854.1:0-1356 GCF_001447785.1 Gekko japonicus | reverse complement strand
ATCAGGTCCCCTTGAGGAAATAATAAAACGAGAATAAAACCATATTATTTAAAAACGTAAACCAATTTAAAATTAGCAATTTTGTGTTTTGTGTTTTTCATTCTTCCTAAAATGCATTTATGTTTGAAAATTGGTGGGTGCATGGGGGAGGGGGTGCCAGAAGGTAGCCTCACCTAGTGTGCAAAAAACCCCAGGAGCTGGCCCTGACTCTTTGGTATCTCTTTGAAATTTCACCTCCTCCCCAAACCCCCCCCTCCCTAGGCTCTACCCCCCCAAATCTCCAAATACCTCAAACCCAGACCTGGCAACCCTGTCCCCACTCCATGGCATGCTTCGGATGGAAGATTAAAATTCACCACCCAACTTGTCTCCAGTGCTCTCCTTACCTGCACAGGTGTCAGGTGGGGGCCCAGAGCTTGTGGGCTGGCCTGGCAGTTCTCTTCCTTTGGGCCGGGCACACACTCTCTCTCCCTTCCCTTGCTGCTCTTGGGAGGTTGGGCTGGCGGGCCCAGTGACACAGCCGAAGCTGCCTTGGAGTGCTCCAGCACTGCATTCACACTGCTACCCACACCTTTCTTCTGGCACACCAGCACGAGGTGGTGGTGGTGCTCAGCGGGAAGGAGCCACCTTGCCACCTTGCTAGCTGGCATCGGCTTCAGAGAGGGAAGCCAGCCCGCCGCTGCCTAGAGCCATGCAAGGCAGTGGCCGGCAAAACACCCAGCATACTGAACTCATTCACATTTTCCCAGTATCTCAAAACAATACACCATCCAAGGTCTTCTTATTGGCCATGAAACTGGCCAATTTGTCAGAGTTGTATGTTAGTCTTCATGACTAGTCAGCAATCAGCCATGCATTCTGGGCTTTCAGTGTGGAGTTTCCAGCGCTGGGACAAGGAAAGGTCCTTGACAACCACGACGGTATAATCACTGACCTCGAGCCAGACATCCTGGAATGTGAAGTCAAATGGGGCTTAGAAAGCATTGCTAACAACAAAGCTAGTGGAGGTGATGGTATCCCAGCTGACCTATTCAAAGTTTTAAAAGATGATGCTGTTAAAGTGCTGCACTCAATTTGCCAGCAAATTTGGAAAATGCAACAGTGGCCACAGTATTGGAAAAGGTCAGTATACATTCCAATCCCAAAGAAGGGCAATGCCAAGGAACGTTCAAACTATTGCACAATTGCACTCATATCACACACTAGCAAGGCCATGCTCAAGATCCAACATGCTAGGCTTCAACAGTACGTGGATAGAGAACTACCAGAAGTACAAGCTGGGTTTCGAAGAGGTAGAGGAACTAGACATCAAATTACCAACATTCATGGGATTATGGAGAAAGCAAGAGAGTACCA
>NW_015214853.1:0-1330 GCF_001447785.1 Gekko japonicus | reverse complement strand
TTTTTTTTAAGTACCAGTATGTCAGCTAGACTGGTATTCTGGGAATGGAGTAGTTTGAGTCTTTAAATATTATCCTACAAGGTCTTAGTAATGAAGTCTGCACCATACATCCCATGGTAGAAAACCAAATGCACTGAAAGGCCATAATTTTATTTCCTATGCAGCTGGCATGCAAGTGGAAGACATTGAAATGAGAATATGTTTACCACTTCCCACCTGCCCAGCAGGAGGCTGCATACATCAGTGCCACAAGGCAATCTGGAACACTCAGTTTTTACTTACTGATATATAAATAAGACATCAAGAAAAGATTAAGTCTCCAACAGCAAAACAGAAAAAAAAACCCCTAAAAGTTAAGATGTTACTAATTTTATTCTTAATTGCTACAGAAACTAGTGTGCAAACAGCCTTCCTCTGTCTCCTCTAGAGCTCAGGAGAATATTTAAGCAGGGTGAATCTTGACCTCTAGTTTTCATAATCACTTCATCCGATTAGAAGTGTGCTCCTTTTCAAAGCTGTGATTGCAATCATGTTGCAGTCCACGGCAAGCCAGACATCCCACACACATACTCTTCCCCAAACTTCTAGGCTCTACTAAGATCACCTTGTGACATTTATCACAATTATGCCTCAATTATCCTAATTGCTCATTTAGTGATAATTAATGAGTGGTACAAAAAGTCATCCATCAGAAATAATGTTTAAATAATAGCATGCATTCTGGTGCAACTGCTGGAGAGGGTTAGAGTGTGTGTAATAACTTCAAACAATTCTGAAAGGGCTTGTTTCCTGGGGCTTTTTAAAACACGTGTTACTTGATTTAGCAAGGAAAATCAGGACACATCGGTAAGACCTGGTGGACATGATGGCTTTCTAGACTGCATAGTCAGCTTTGAAGTATTGGCATAGGGCTGTTCTTGAACAATCTAGGCTTTCATGCTGTATCTATGGACTGATTAGAAAAGGTGTACACCAGCTAATGAAGGTTGGGAGAAGGAGAGGAGGTGAAAGTAGAGGTGCCAACCTCCAGGTAGTGCAGCAATAATAAAGGAATACAGACAGCTGACTGAAAGACAAAAATATAGTCTAGGCTAAATGCAGAATGACCAATGTTACAACACAAGTATTACATTTATTCTCAATGACTATTCTTATAATAAATGAACTTAAATACCACATTTCTTGTCTACTACCATTTTTATACATTCAGTACCAATATAATAATTCTCAACAATAACAAGTAGATACAATAATCCAATAAGTGAACATTTCAGTGTCAAAAATTCAACCACAAGGAAAAATCCATGGAAAAAACAACCAGGGTACCTCA
>NW_015214852.1:0-1347 GCF_001447785.1 Gekko japonicus | reverse complement strand
AGCAGGGCTCTCCTGATGTTCTTATGAAATCTGCCCCCCTTAGGGTGTCCCCCCTCTTTTCCCCCACTCTCTTCCACATACAAATAAACATGTCTAATATCTTCTCAGTAATGAAGATGGAACAAAGTGTCAAAAGCCATGAGACATAACACATCTCAAGCTTCTTTCAAGTTTCAAATTAATGCATAATCCTTTTTAATTTACATCTAATTAGTACATACTGTGGCCAAGTTTATTTCACATTGCTTTTTAAAAAATCTATATTGAAGCGCTGATATTTTTACAAGCGATGATTTTGGATACCAGTAGCCTGAACAAAAGTTTCAGAGTACACACCCAAGTGGTCCAGTTCTATGGGTCCCCAAACAAGTTACTCCCTGGATATTACTTGCAGAGGGAAGAGGACTTTCACTGGCCATGAACTGCCTCTTTGGGGCCACTCCCTGGGAACTTCAAAGAATCAAAGAAAAACAAAACACCTCCTGCTGCTGACGGTAAGCACCCAAACATGAAAATCTACAGGAATTTTTCAGGAGGGCATTGTTCATAATGCCTAAAAAACTCCCAAATTTCTGTAACCTTTCCAGAAGATCAGAGTAACAACCCAATACAGATGTGTTCATGCATATTAGAGCTCAGGAAGTCTGGAATGCACACCCCAAGCACTAATGCTCACTTAAGAATAGCGCACCAATCGCTCAAGCTGTGATACTGACCAGCAGGCTGAGAGCAATTATATGCAAGCCTAGAGGAACACAGTTGGCACTTGCCATACAAATCACTTTGTATCATAATTCCTTGTTTGACCTTTGGATGTTTCTGACTTCTGCTCCCCATGTTATTAATTCATCACGGGATTTTTCCAAGATATTTTGTATTTGTTTGTGTGTGTGTTTTAACTGAGACAGCATCAGCCAAAGCTTTTGCATTCCAGTACGGCGGAAGACGCGGGATCTGGTCCATGGGGTCGCAAAGAGTCGGACTTGACTGTGCGACTGAACAACAACAACAGTAACTTTTCATAGAATGGGAATAATCAGTAATTGCCCAGTTGTAACAGCAAACAGACTAAAAACTGGGAACATAACGTTTCACTATTTCTGAAGTAATCAATGTTATTGTGTAATGGGCACTTTCACACACGCTGAACAATGCACTTTCAGGCCACTGTCAATGCACTTTAGTGATCACTCGCTAGAGGATTTTGCCATTCCACACAGTAAAATCCAGTTGAAAAGTTGAATGAAAGTGGATTGAAAGTTCATTATTCAGTGCGTGTGAACATGTCAGAAGTACAAAAATAGGCTGCCTTAATAGTTGTTGATTCTGAGTGCAACAGACATTGAC
>NW_015214851.1:0-1319 GCF_001447785.1 Gekko japonicus | reverse complement strand
AAGACTAAGGGAAAGGGGCCTGACGCCATAAAGAAGGGAAGTAAACTGGACTGGTCTCCAGACTGTCAGCGAGCCTTTGAAAATCTGAAGGCCTTATATACATCTGAACCCATTCTCCACCATCCCAATGAAAAGGAAAAATTTATAGTCCAAGTGGACGCTTCCGATGTGGCAGTGGGGGGAGCCATTTTGCAAAAGGGGGAATGGAAAGCTTCACCCCCTAGCATATGTATCCAAGATGTTCTCCTGGGCAGAGAGAAACTGGGCAGTTTGGGACAAGGAAGTGGCAGTTGTTAAGTTGGCGCTCACGACTTGGCACCATTGGCTGGAGGGAGCCCGTGTGCCTTTTGAAGTATGGACTGATCATAAAAACCTAGAGGCACTCAGAACCCCTCGCTGCCTCAATGCTAAGCAAGTGCGCTGGGCTGAATTCTTTTCAAGGTTTTGGTTCACCATCAAGTACCTCCTGGGCTTCCAGGTTTTGGCAACTCACTGGCAGGCATGCTCCATCGGAGCTCTGATGAATGTGACCTGGAACGTGGTGGATGGGAGGGGATTACTGGTAGATCCGCCCCCCCTTTGAGCCCCTGTAGAGGGTTCTCTGGCTAGAGTGCTGAAGGGGTCTTGTTCCCGAGGTGGCAGCCAAGGGATGAGGCTCCTCTCCTGCTCCCATAGATCTCACTGCTGCGGAACCAGTAATGGCGACAAGAGGTGCACACCGGAACAAGCGGGCTTATGGTCTTTCATTTTCCTTACCTGATCGGAGAGATCTCTCAAGAAGCGTGAGTGAATGAAGCATTAGGCCATACAAACGATCAAGCAAATAAATGCCCCCAAACCTCAAAATAAAAGCGCCCGGGGGGGAGGGAGATCCCACCCCAAAACAAACAAAAACTTTTTAAAATTCAGCGACAGGAGGGGGCATGAAAAATAAGCCATTACCTGTTAAAGCGGAATATATCTGACTTATAAGCAAATCTCTAAAGAGCTCACAGAGACAGAAATTTCCCTAAACATAAACAATTTTGTCGATGTCTGGGGGGAAATGGCGCCGAAGCTCAGACCTTCTTCTGGAAGTGCTAGTCTTGCAGCCCAGGTCATAAGACCGAAAATGACCATAGACATTCCCATCATGATTGCTAATGCACTGCGCCCTCTGCTGGACCAAATGATTACTTTGAACCACAAAATTGAAACTCTCTACAAGCAAACTCAAGAAACGTCTTACAAAGCAGAGAATACAGCCAAAGGAGACACCTTTAAATACATGGAAAAGAAAGTGAAAATAAACTCTTATAAAAGTAAAAGCATCTATGGAA
>NW_015214850.1:0-1463 GCF_001447785.1 Gekko japonicus | reverse complement strand
GCCATTTTCTCCAAGGGAACCGATCTCTCTAGTCTAGAGATGAAATGTAATTCCAAGGGATCCCCGGATTCCCACCTGGAGGCTGGCATCCCTAGTTTGGTGTAGTGGTTAGGAGCGCGGGGCTGTAATCTGGGAGAACCGGGTTCGACTCCCCACGCCTCCACTTGCAGCTGCTGGTGTGACCTTGGGTCACTCACACGTTCTCTCAGAGCTGTTCTCTCATGAGCAGTTCTCGAGAGAGCTCTCTCAGCCCCCACCTACCTCACAGGGTGCCTGTTGTGGGGAGGGGAAGGGAAAGGAGGTTGTAAGCCGCCCAGCTTTAATCGTAGTTAGTCAGGGCCAGAGTATTGCTTCCCATCGCTAGTAGATACACACTGGAGTTACCGTAAGCCGACAAATGTGGACAGCTTAAAAGAAGCCACCATTTTGGGGAGGTAGCTGAAGGCCCCGAAACGTCAGCTTGTTACCATGAGAATGTGCCCCCAAACCTGACTCTTGGGACCAGACCCTGAGGCTGGCAGTGTGACACAGGGGTGCCGGTTCTGGGTTGGGAAAGTCCTGTCGTTTTGGGAGTGTCTCCTGGGGAAGGTGGAGTGTGGGTAATGGGGGGACATCAGCAAGCTATAATGCCATAGAGTCCACCCACAGACGAAGAAGAAGAGAGTTGGATGTGTACCCTGCCCTTCACTTGGAGTCTTAGAGCGGCTTACAAACTCCTTTCCCTTCCTCTCCCCACAACAGGCACCCTGTGAGGTAGGCGGGGCTGAGAGAGCTCTTTCAAGGACTGCCCTTGAGAGAACAGCTTACAAACTCCTTTCCCTTCCTCTCCCCACAACAGGCACCCTGTGAGGTAGGCGGGGCTGAGAGAGCTCTTTCAAGAACTGCTCGTGAGAGAACAGCTTACAAACTCCTTTCCCTTCCTCTCCCCACAACAGGCACCCTGTGAGGTAGGCGGGGCTGAGAGAGCTCTTTCAAGGACTGCCCTTGAGAGAACAGCTTACAAACTCCTTTCCCTTCCTCTCCCCACAACAGGCACCCTGTGAGGTAGGCGGGGCTGAGAGAGCTCTTTCAAGGACTGCCCTTGAGAGAACAGCTTACAAACTCCTTTCCCTTCCTCTCCCCACAACAGACACCCTGTGAGGTAGGTGGGGCTGAGAGAGCTCTTTCAAGAACTGCTCGTGGGAGAACAGCTCTGAGAGAACTTGTGACTGAGGTCACACCGGCAGCCGCAAGTGGAGGAGTGGAGAAATCAAACCCGGTCCTCCCAGATTAGACTCCGTGCTCCTATCACTACACCAAGCAGCCATTTTATCCAGGGGAACTGATCTCGATAGTCTGGAGGTCTCCTGTAATTCTGGGGAATCTCCAGGCCCCACCTGGAGGCTGGCAAACCTATTTGTCAATGAGATCTGTTGTAATGCAACGCTTGATTTGCAATGTGTCGGTACAAAAGGTTTATTCAG
>NW_015214849.1:0-1333 GCF_001447785.1 Gekko japonicus | reverse complement strand
AATTACAAAAGCTATACCCTATAAGGAAATTTTGTATAAAATGTACTATAGATGTTATGTAACACCAGAAAGGTTAGTGAAATATGATAGTAAATGCTCAAATAAGTGTTGGAAATGTGAAAAGAAGGTGGGCTCGTTTTATCATATGTGGTGGCACTGTGAAATGAGTAAAAAATATTGGGCATCGATGCATGAATTATTGCAAAAAGTGCTAGGTACGGCCATTCCATTTACACCTGAAGTGTTATTATTAAATATTTTGCCGAAAGATTTTAGTAAGGATGACCGTTACCTTATTGTATATTTGACTACTTCCGCTAGAATTTTATATGCTAAATACTGGAAGACACCTGAGACACCCACGAACCAAGAATTTATAAACAAAGCTTGGGAGGCAGCTGAAGTAGACAAATTGACCTTAGTGATGAAGGGACGCTCGGACTCTGCATTCCAGAATACTTGGTCACGATTTTATAGCTGGTATAATAACTATATAAAGGTAGAAATAAATAAATGACAAACTCCAAGAAAACAAAGTTCATATAACCCAATAAGGTAGAAACTTAATGACATTTACTCATAGTATATAGTTGTAGAAAATAATGTTTGTATTTAGGCAGAAGAAATATAATAACTGTGAAGATTTATTACCCCCATCAATGTTAATGTTTTGTATGTATGTGTTAATGTTTGTATGTTAAGTCTGTATTGTTTTGTGATGGAAAAACTTAATAAAAAGTTAAAAAGAAGAAGAAGAATCCCTACGGATAGGGAAGCTGCTAATTCCCCATCAAGGAGGTTTCAGAATTCTAACTTGCCTTGAAATGCACCAAATGACTTGAACACCTGCCCAAATTGTACATGCACCTAAATGTTGCTGATGAATAAAGAAGAAGAAGAAGAAGAGATCGGATTTATGTGCACTTAACCATCACACCAAACTGTCAAGACTGTAAGAACACCATGAAGGAAGCTAACTAACAATATACCACATAAGTTATGATGAAACAATTTAATCCAACACATAGTGAATTAATAATAGGGATTCCATAGAATTTATAAACATATAAGATATCAGAACATATTATACAAGGCATGAACAATCCAAAAAGCAATTGGCATCAACGATTTGAGGATCACCTAATGATGAGTACATAATACACAATATACAAGCTGAAGTCCTCCCGTACATGCACCGTCTCCAGGTAGATCTCCCATGGTGCTTGGAACATGTGCTTCAAACAGAAATCCATCATCAGCTGAGCAAACCCCGAAGGACAATCGACAAAGACTGTTCCTTTTTCGAGAGCGGTGGCACAGTGGGTATATCCCA
>NW_015214848.1:0-1326 GCF_001447785.1 Gekko japonicus | reverse complement strand
AGTGTATAATGAAGATATAAAAACAATTTTAATTTAATCATTTCAAATTACTAACCAGTGTCAAACAAATAGGAGAGCATACATTAACAAAAGCTATGAATATTTTCTAGTTTATTCTCTGAACAATATCACTGTACTATTATTATTGTTCTATTAACAGTTTTGCATACAGCTATCAGGGAAACACATAAACTGAGCTTTTCACAAAAAGCTCTCCCCTGAAGAAAGATTAGTACAATACCAAAGAACATTAAAAACTCCATTTATATTTACTGTAACTTGTCTTTAAACAATGTTAGCTTCACAATGAAAAATTCCATGGAGTGGGGTTTTTTTGCCCTTCCAGTTACAAAAGACAATCAGTCATGAACCTTATTCAGTTTCTCTGCTTGAGACATAGGGAGCAATCACTGCCAATTTGACTAATGTAAAAATATAAGAAAGCTAATTCAAAAATGTCCAGTTTAAGTATTGTGATATGAAACTTATTTATTTATTTATTTATTTCGTTCCATTTCTATCCCGCCCTCCCCGCATGCAGGCTCAGGGCGGCTTACAGGGCACAAAGTGCTATAAAACAGATACATTAAAACAACAGAAGCTAAAAACATTCACCACTCACAGGATACATGGAGGACTAAAATTGCACACTCTCCATTACATGTCAGGAAGAGGTCCAAGATTGAAATCAGAAGGGGGACGGCATGAGCCACGATGCTCCAATTTCTCATCAGCCCACCCCGACGGTCCTGCTCCGCATATATGTGGTGGTGGTAGTGGCTGCGGCAGCCCCTACTCAAAAGCCTGGCAGAAGAGCTCAGTCTTACAGGCTCTGCGGAACTATAAAAGGTCCCGCAGAGCCCTGATCTCCTCCGGGAGCTCATTCCACCAGATAGGGGCCACCACCGAAAAGGACCTGGCCCTCGTGGTAGCTAGCCTGGCCTCTTTAGGGCCCAGGGTCACTAAACGGTGCTGTGACCCCAACCAAAGTGCACTTGATCTCCAGATGACCAAGATGAGTTCCCTCAGAGAAAATGGCCGCCCCGGACGGTAGACTCCAAATTATACCCCGCTGAGGTCCCTCCGTTCCCCAAAAACACCCTCCCCAGGCTCCCCCCCAACCCCCAGGCAGCTCCCAACCCAGAGCTGGCAACCCCAGCATGGAAGGGGGGGACCCAAAGTTTGGTGGGGAGGGGAAAATATTTTCTTCTGGTTCTGCCTCTTGGAGAGAAAGAACTAGGGAAATGTTGAAAAGCCCATTACGAAGGCGGGAGCTAGGGTTGCCAACTCCAGGCCGGGGAAACACCTGGAGATTTTGGGGGCGGA
>NW_015214847.1:0-1339 GCF_001447785.1 Gekko japonicus | reverse complement strand
CTTACCTTTTGGAGCTTTCTTCTAGGATACAATCGTACTGGGTGGTATAGGATGAGGTCTGTGGTAAACCGACCAGTGTGACTAGATGTCAATGTCCTGAGGGTCAGCTATCTTGTAGAATTGCTTGGTAGAGGAGAAGAATCAGAAGGTTATAATTAATTGCTAAATATGGAAAGTTTAAATCAAGGTATTAATTAATTAATCAACTAGATGGAAACAGGAATGTTATTGAATTTATAAGATAATAACAGGTAGAGTTTGCACATAAAAAAGCTCAGTAAAAAATTAATTCAGTCAAGTTTGTTGAGTTGATTTGTAAATCTATGGTTGGTGTTGAAAGTTTGTGCAAAAACAGTTATATAAAATCCACTGTTTCACACCCAGATATTTACTATGAGATGAGTAGAAGCTGTGAACAGTATTGAGTTATGGCAGTGAAAGATAGAAAAAATTAACGATGTGTTGTTTCTATTTCTATGTGTGGAGATATATAAATCTATTGAATATAAATCTTACAGTTATTAACCAATGAGTTATGGTTAAACAATATATCTGCAATTTATATCTTCTTCACAATAACTGAAAAAAGTTTGTGGCAATTAAGAAAGATAAACTTCGTGTTTTCTAACAGTTGTTCTAGGCAAAATATTTGCAATTAATATTGTTGATTTACGTGAGGGTATTGATTTATACAGAGGAGTTGTAGAACTAGGTGTAGGCTGCTAGGTAGTATTTGACGTACTATTTTTCAAGTTGATGAGAGAATAACAGTGTGAGCTCACTAACAACCGAAGTCTTAGTTGCAGTCTGTCTCTGATTTTCCACCCCCTGAAGTTTAGAGGTGGAAGACTGAGGAACTCCCTGCCCTTGGTTTGTAAAAACCGCCTCAGTCACTTATCCAGAGATTAGACCACAAAACAGACACTTAGCGCAACAATTCATAGTTTCCCCCTCCCCCCCCAAACCTCGTTAGTAAAAAATTAATTCAAAGTTAATAAGAACAGCAACATTATATAATATCAGATAATTAACAGTTCAAAAGATAAAGTCTATAATTCATTAACATTAAGGAACTGAGGGTAAAAACTGTCATTTATCCAATAAGGATGACTTGAAACGTCGGTACAGTCTTCTTTCAGAGGAGGATTTTGCCAGAGATTTACAACGATTTCGCCTTATAGTCATTATATAGCCTAGTAGTGAAGGTGTTCAATAGTTCTATTTAGCTGACAACCGCAAATACGTTTTACACGGCACGACAGATGATCAGGAACCGACGGTTTTCAGGAAAGACTTTCAAGTTGGAGTTTAGTTTTCAGTTTCTTCTGCATCTGAGAGA
>NW_015214846.1:0-1450 GCF_001447785.1 Gekko japonicus | reverse complement strand
CCCCCACCAGCTACCCAGGGGGAAGAGGTCAGGAGGAAGAGGAAATCTTCAGAAGTGCGTCCCTGTCTTCAAATGCAGGTAACCTAAGGACCCCAGCCATTAAGTATCAAGCCTGCTCTTATCTCCTGTCCCAGATACCCATTCTTGGGTCATCCTAGAGCATGACAGAATGTCAGGAACCAGCTTTGATACATAAAGGTACTGTACAGTAATTCACAGGTTTCATACTTAGGAGCGTTGATCTTCTCCATGGCTGTTCTCATTGCATCGCAGATGAGGTCGACCTTTTTCCCATCAGATTTGAGCCGCTCAGGGGCGTCGCTGAGCTCTAGAGGTGGGTACATAGTCTTTGTGAAGTCTTCTTCTCTAAGAAGGGGTACATAAAAAGACCGCAGATGGATCTCGGTAAATCCATGATTCCAAAGTGCACAAAGTGTAAAAAAGACTGTGTCAAAATATTGGGGGGGGGGAAATGGAATGGGCAGGACAGTGTCCACAAAAGTGCAAAAATGTACTGAGGTCAGCTTCTTGAGAACCACACCTTGCTTGCTTTTTTTTTATATGGGGCTACGTGAAGAACCATAGGCGGTACCCACGCCGGGGACCCCTGCTATGAAGAGTCCACCTGCACAGCCAGCCTCAGGACTGGGGTGAGGACAGTCGTCCGTCATTGTCCTCCCAACATCTCCATCTTGTTTTGAAACTTTGTATAGCATCGTAAGCTGCCTTGGATGCCAGTGCTGGCAGAACAGCAGGGCAGGGGTCATTTCCTGCAGGAGCGCACAGGAGCGGAGCTCCGGCAGTAAAGAGCCCAGAGGGCAGGCACATGCAACAACCCCCACCCCCTGCTCCCAGCAGCCCTCAGTCAGAGCAAGAAGCAGCCAGGTAAGTTGCAGAGCCCCCCCTCCTGACCCCCCGGTCCAAAACAGTCCAGTGGGACCTTTAAGACCAAGTTTTATTCAGGTACAAGCTCTCCCTCCTCTTTGAGGACAGATCTGCACGTCCCCCCCCCCAATAGCTAGCAACCCAAAACAGTCCAGTGGAGCCTGAGTGGTGGGTGTTGCCTTCTGACACACTTCTGGTGATGTCAGAGGGTGTGTCATATGCAAATGAGTTATGCTAATGAATTATGCTAATGAGCACCTGCACCTCTTTTTCTACAAAATGACCCCTGCAGCAGGGTATAAATGAGCCATAAACCTTATGGCTGTAAAGTTGTATAGCGGAGTTCTCAGAAGCCAGAGGGGTTCCAGTGGTTGGGGCTCCAGTGCCTAAAAAACTTTGGAAGGGGGAAATATTAGAGGGAGGCAAATAGAAGGTGTCTTTCCTTTTCTCTGGGGGTAAGAACGGCTTAGGGAAGGCATGTGAGGGAAGGGTTCCTCATCTCTCCTCCTGCACACCACCCAATCTGACTCACGTGGCCCCACATGGCACTCATGGGGACGAACCT
>NW_015214845.1:0-1300 GCF_001447785.1 Gekko japonicus | reverse complement strand
CTCTTATGTTCTTATGTTCTTAATCAGTAACTCCTGCAGAGATGCAGCAGGCAGACTCCTCCACGTGTAGGCATCTGCCTTAGGCTCAAAGCAGCCTTTATGTATTTGATTTCCCCCCCCCCTTACATTCCCCTTAGGACAGGCAAAGCAACAGTCTGGGACTTCCTTCTCTGACGTTTAGTCTACTGGCTTCCCAGCTTGGGAAATCCTTGTGGCAGTGATGCAATGCTCCCTCTAAGCTGTAGAGTCTCGTGAGCAAAAATTCTACTTTGTGAGCGACTGGCACAAACGTTGTGAGCGAGCCGACTTGGCTGCTGCGTGAATCCGTTTCCTCTGGAGCCGTCCTCCCTGAGCGAAGACAAAAATGTGTGAGCCGGAGGCTAAAGAACTGTGAGCTGGCTCACACTCACTCAGCTTAAAGGGAACACTGGCCGTGAGTCATGTCAGTCGTGGGATGCATCTATTCTCACAGTAGCTGAGATGGCCAAGCTGTGGTGGTCCCATTCAGATGGGGGGGGGAGCTTTCAAAGGTGAATATTTTGCCCATGGAAAAAATCTCCCACATAAAGAAATCAGTTTGGTGTAGTGGTTAAGTGTGCAGACTCTAATCTGGGAGAACCGCATAAAGAAAGCCAGTTTGGTGTAGTGGTTAAGTGTGCGGACTCTAATCTGGGAGAACCGGGTTTGATTCCCCACTCCTAAACTTGCACCTGCTGATGTGACCTTGGGTCAGTCACAAGCTCTGGCACAGCTGTCCTTGAAAAAGAGCCGTTTCTGTCAAGAGCTCTCTCAGCCCTACCCACCTCACAGGGTGTCTGTTGTGGGGAGGGGAAGGGAGAGGAGACTGTAAGCCGCTCTGAGACACCTTTGGGTAGTGAAGGGCGGGGTATAAATCCAATCTCCTCTTCTTCTTCTTCTATATCCATACACAACGATGCTGGCCTCTCTTTCTCCCTGACCTGCTGGCTTTTGATACATGGGGGGGGGGGTGTTCTTGTATACAGGAGCACTCAGCCAGGGAAGCCCCTCATCTGCATTAGGTACAGCTCGACCGAGCTTTGCCATCTCATCCGCTGTTTGTAGAGCACACCCGGAGAAGATGCTTTTGAATGACGGGTGCACCAAGCCTGCAATCGTCCTTGGACTCACACCCACCAAAGGCCACAGGAATAAACAGCTTTAAAAGGGAATTTGATCGATTCATGGAAGTCTATCAGAGGGTACTAGACATGTTGACTGAGGGAAACCTCCATGTTCAAAGGCATTAAACTTCTGAATCTCAGAGCCCGGAGGCAACATC
>NW_015214844.1:0-1346 GCF_001447785.1 Gekko japonicus | reverse complement strand
GCCAAAGCTGGAGAAAGGCTGGATGGCTGATGCTAGAGAAGAAGGAGAAGAAGAAGAGGGGGAAGAGGAGTAGTAGTAGTTGGTTTTTGTACCCCAGGTTTATCTACCCTAAGGAGTCTCAAAGCAGCTTACAATCACCTTCCCTTCCGCTCCCCACAACAGGCACCTTGTGAGGTAGGTGTGGGTTGAGAGACCTTTGAGAGAACTGTGACTGGCCCAAGGTCACCCAGCTGGCTGCATGTGGAGGACTGAGGAATCAAACTCAGTTCTCCAGATTTGAGTCCCTTGATCTTAACCATGACACCACTCTGGCTCTCAAGCAGTTTCTATTTTGAGCTGCACTTGCCAAGTGACTCTGCAGGCAGGGCAGGCACAGAGCATCAGTGGGAAAACAGATACATCACAAGGAACCTAAGTTAGAACTAACTGTAGTTAATAAACCAGCTTCATATCCTGGTCTGAGGCACCTGCACTATCCATAGTTAATGTGGTGGTTTTCTTGAGTTCCATTAAACCATGGTTTCACATCAAATCTGAACAGAGCCACTGTGATAGCTGATAACGGTTTTATTGCCATTATTTGTTGGGTGCTTTAAATGCTGTCTTCTTTTTCCTGCTGTGAACTATCCTGTTGGGTCTATTAGCTCATAAGATAAGACGTAAATGTTATGATGTTCAGTGCACCCAAAGCAGAGTGACATCTTTCTAAATGCATTGCTGTCAATGGGTCAGTGGCTGAATGAAATGATAAAGTGGTGATCCCCTATGCCCACCCGCCAGATGTGAAAGAAAGCAGGAAAGGGGCTGAAAGGTAATCGGTATTGGAAAGTGCCGTCAAGTCACAGCTGACTAATGGTGACCCCAAAAGGTTTTCAATGCAAGAGATGTGTAGAGATGGTTTGCCATTACCTATCTTTGCATAGCAACCCTGGACTTCCTTGGTGGTCTCCCATCCAAGTGCTAACCAGGGCCAACCCTGCTTAGGCTCCAAGATCTGGTGAAACTAGGCTAGCCTAGGCCATCCAAGTCAGAACAGAAAGGTAATTAGGACCTTGAAAACAGAGTGAGGGA
This sequence comes from Gekko japonicus, assembly GCF_001447785.1. Classification (NCBI taxonomy): domain Eukaryota; kingdom Metazoa; phylum Chordata; class Lepidosauria; order Squamata; family Gekkonidae; genus Gekko; species Gekko japonicus. Next base: position 275 of record NW_015214844.1, on the reverse strand, counting down.
AGAGATCACCACAAGATGATGTTCAGATTCTCTAGTCTTGGTTTGGCTTGGAACCACAGAACAAACTCCCTGCAAAGACTTGGACAGTGCAAGGCCAACCCATGATCAACATTCACAAATCTATTTCCCCCTTGATGTGCAAACTGCTTAAAGAACTAATCCTAAAAAGAATGAAGTATGGTTCAAATATTCCTCAATAGATGATCCTTTACGCTGAAACTGCACATGCATGCCCCACATACACAGCTGATGAGAAAACAGTCAACCAACAAGAG
>NW_015214843.1:0-1287 GCF_001447785.1 Gekko japonicus | reverse complement strand
AACATATAGGTAACAAATTATATACGATCCTTAAACAATAATAAAACTCAAAGTGCTAGTAAGTGATCAGGTACTTATAAGAATGCTTACAGAAGGCAGAACCAATACTAGTGTTGTAATCAGATGATCTATATTGGTGGTTGGCTCATCTTGGTCTCTATATTTTGGCAACAGCACAGGCTGTTGGTGGTAAGCCAAGGACCAGGGCGCTGTCACTTCTCAGTTATTTGATGTTATTTGGCGCGGCTCTTTAGTCAAAGGCCTGGTGGAAGAGCTCCATCTCGCAGGCCCTGCAGAAATGTAAAAGGGCCCTGATATCAGGTCCCACGGCAAGAACGAAGTACACACTTATGGAAAGGTTTTACTTTTATTGAAGCTATAGATGTATTGACAGGAACACTGTTAGGAATGGTGAGTGATCTATGTGCATGAAAAGTTATAGTACATTCGTATCAGCAATATCCAATTACTGGGGTTCCCGCACGCGGCATTATGCTTGAGAACCAACTGCTACAAAAGCAAAACAGGTACAAGCTTCCCACGGCTCATCCTGAGCAAAGCCAAAGCAATAACTCCAGCGTCTCGTCCAGCGGCCTTGAAAGATACTCGTTGCGGCTGAGTGGCAATTAAGTGCAAGGGAAGGAATGCGCATGGAAGAGAAACAGAAGAAACTCTTGGCAGCTTGCTGAAACCTGATCTCTTCTGGGAGCTCATCCCACCAGTACGGAGCTACCACTGAGAAGGCCCTGGCCCTGGTTGTGGCCAGCCTGGCATCTTTAGGACCTGGGAGGCCAATCGGTTTTGTGACCCTGAGCGCAGTGCTCTCTGGGGAGCATGTGGGGAAAGGCGTTATCTCAGGTATGTGACCCCTGACCATAAAGGGCTTTAAAGGTGTAAGTACCAGCACCTTGAAGCAAATTCGGTATGCTGTCGGCAAGCAGTACAGTGCTTTCAGCACAGGCTGGATGTTGTCCAGCATGGGGAGGCCCATCAGAAGCCTGGCTGCAGCATTTTGCACTAGGTGTAGCTTCTGGATTTGGGTCAAGGGCAGCCCCATGGAGAGAGCATTACAGTAGTCCAATCTCGAGGTGACCATCGCATGGATCACTGTAGCCAAGTCGCCATGGTCGAGGAAGGGAACCAACTGCCAAATCAGCCGGAGGTGGTAGAAAGGATCGAGAATGGAAGTGTCATCCAAAAAACTCTGTAGCTGAATTGCCACGGCCCTCTCAATTATTTTGCCCAAATAGGGCAGTCAGAAACCCATCACGGCCAGCTTTAATTAGC
>NW_015214842.1:0-1342 GCF_001447785.1 Gekko japonicus | reverse complement strand
CTAAAACCACTGGTATACAGCATAGAGTTTTTGTTGCTCAAACCAGCTGTGTGTTTGTTTTTTTCAGAATAAAGGCAACAAGAAGAAAGCAGTTTAGCAACATATTGCAATGACTACTAAATTAGTTTTTTTAAAACCCTGCATTTCCAGTTTGGTAGAATCTATAGGTACTCATGAAATTATGCATTCATCTCCTTAAAAAATTTCAAATATACTTCTCTGCTTTTTGGCAGGTGTAGATTATTTTACAACTGCCTTGGAAATATCACAACACTGCAGGGACTGCATGGCATAAGAAGGGATTTTAGTTGTCAAAATTCTCCGAAATCTCATTGAAAAGTTCCCTGAGAGGGCACACCACATGTCTGATACACTACAGGGGATTCTCTTCTCTTGATAAATGAATCTTATTTCCCAGGCATCCTAACAACGGAGACAGGGACTCAGCTATGGAGGCAGTCAAAATCTACCCTGAAGAGAAGGGCTGAATATTCATGTGTGCTTATAGGTTTTTGGTTTTTTTTAAAAAAAATTTTTAACCATTAATCATTCAGTAATTAAATTGCAAATTCAATGCTACAGGTCCTTCTTGCTGTGCTTTCATCATAACCATACTGAAACGTGTTGATTTCTGTGGTCTTCAAGAGTAAACAAAATATTGGAATAATACTACAGATTTATAGGACACATTTTTAAGCAATACACAAACTTCATGTCAGTAATTCTTATAACAGCCCACAAAGGTAGACCAGTATGACCATCCATTTTGTTGATGGGGGCGTGAGGCTGAGAAATGTGTGGCTTGACTAAAACTGCTAAAGGGACATTTGAAACAGAGACTTTAAGGTTATTTAGAATTTTTAAAAAAACATTCAGCATTGTTCTAGAGAATTCAGTTGTGTTTGCCCCAGCCTGCATAGGTGAGGTGGGTAGCATCCAGATACAGGGCTGGTGTAGGCTGCCTGGCCTCCCACTCTGGCTCCTGGCATCCATGGACCCTCACCACTGCATGGTAGAGCAACAGGGGGAAATAGGTGGGGGAACAGGCCATGCACCAACACTACACCATCATTTCCAGTGCCAATCTGGAAAGGATATCAACACATTGATGTGATGCTCTAGAATTTCCACAAAAGGTAAAGGTAAAGGTTTCCCTTGCTTGAAAGCTAGTTGAATCCGACTCTAGGGGGTGGTGCTCATCTCTATTTCCAAGCCAAAGAATCAGCGCTGCCTGAAGACATTTCCGTGGTCATGTGGCCAGCATGACTAAATGCCGAGGCTCATGAAACACTGTTATCTTCATACCTAAGTGGTACCTAAGAACATAAGAGAAGCCAATGCT
>NW_015214841.1:0-1385 GCF_001447785.1 Gekko japonicus | reverse complement strand
GCGCAGGTCTTCTGGCACGGATCTTCTCTTTTAGTTGTTGCGATCTCACGGGCTTGGGCGAAGGACATGTCAGCGCGTGCTCCTGCTGCAGCCTCTGTCCAATAGGCTCCGGCCTGCTGCGTCGCCCCGCCTCCGCACTCTGTCAGCCCAGCCTCGCTCGTTCGCTCGATTCGCCATCGCCGCCATGTTCTCCACTGCCACTGCTCCGCTGCTCCGCCATTACGAAGGGCGGGTGCCCCCCCCGCTCTAAGAGCAGGTACCCATTTTGTCTACTTGCCCTTTAATGGGCTTTCGAGCCGCTGGGTGGACAGGAGCTGGGACATGGGCCGAGAGCTCACCCCAGCCATGGTGGGGCTTGAACAGCCGAAGCTGTTCAACAGATGAAATTGCAGGCTTCATTTACCGCCTGCGCCACCACTCCCTTTTGAGGGCTGAGAGAGCTCTGAGAGAGCTGTGACCAGCTCAAGGTCAACCAGCTGGCTTCAAGTGGAGGAGTCGAGATTCAGACCCGGTTCACCAGATTAGAGTTCACTCCTTTTAACCACTACACCACAGCTGGCTCTGATGGGGTTATAAGAAAGGGGACAGAACGACACCCTATAGGTCTACCCTTAGATGGTCTTCCTGATTTTTACAGTCCAGACCAGTATTCCTGCTAAGCTGAGTTAGTGCGAGCGAGCTCACAGTTTTTTAGCCTCCAGCTCACACATTTGTGCCTTAGATCAGGAAGGATGGCTCCAGAGCAAACTAATTTATGCAGCAGCCAAATAGCTCACTCACACCTTTAAGGCCTTTAACACTCACAATGTAGAATTTTTGCTCACGGGACTCCACGGCTTAGAGGGAGCATTGGTCCAGACACTGGTACAAATCCTAGTTGAAACTTAATGGAATCTCCAAGTCTCCCCAACCTTTTTGAGACTGCGGGCACCTTTGTGGCAGGCACAGCCCTAAAACGGCGGCCATAAAATGGCTGCCGCAGGAGGGGGAGGCAGCCAAGGAGGTGGAGCCAGCCACAAAATGGCTGCCGCAGGAGGTGGAGCCAGCCACAAAATGGCTGCCGCAGGAGGTGGAACCAGCTACAAAATGGCTGCCCCAGCTTACCTTGAGTCACACAGTGACAATCTTTGTGCTGTGGTGGCAGCAGCTGCCAAAACAACATTTTAAAAAAATCTGTGCATCCAATCAGAAGCCTTGCTGGGCCAAAGCCCCACCCAGCCTGGCCCACTTTCTGAAAACACTTGGCGGGCTCCAGAAAAAGTGTCAGCAGGTGTCGTGGTGCCCACGGGCACCATCTTGGGGACCCCAGCCCTCATTCTTTTCTCGCCCCCATCCACAGCCTAGCCTGTCCCTCCATCCTGTGCAGATTCCTCCTGCCTGTTCTC
>NW_015214840.1:0-1435 GCF_001447785.1 Gekko japonicus | reverse complement strand
TTCCCTGCATGTTACACTTTTAAATAAAGCAATGTCAAAACACAAGAGTTTCAAACACTGCCTTGAAATTCTCACATACTTCTGAAAAGTCCCATTTCTCTTAATTCATACAGCAATCAAAGTTCTTGCCTGGTGAAACAGAAGTCTGTATTCTCATAAGCGCCTGACAGAGTACTCAGAATGTCAAACATTGTCTGGAGGGACTGGAGTTCAAACCCTCTTCAGCCCTCGAATCCTCAGTCTTAGGTCAGTCTTTTCCGTTTAACCTACTGCGCAGGGCTGCTCTGAAGTAAAACGGGAAGAAAGACAATGCGCACCCAAACTCCCTGGAGGAGCTCATACACCAAACTATCAAACAGTCCAGAGCTATTTTTGGGCAGGAACGCACAGGAACCGGCTGGCTCCTGAGTTGGCCACGCCCAGCAGGAACTCATTAGCATAATAGGCCACACCCAACATGAACTCATTAGGATTGGCTACTTTAGGGGTGTGTGGCCTAACATGCAAAGGAGTTCCTGCTACAAAAAAAGCCCTGGTTTGACAACAAACAAGGTAAACAGAATCAGAAGCAAAAGGTGGGTGTGGCTGGATGACCACACTTCTGGTAAGATGGGGGTGTTGCCTAATATGCTAATGAGTTTCTGCTGTTGGGTGTGGCCTATTATGCTAATGAGTTCATGCTGGGCTTTTTCTACAAAAAAAAGCCCTGTCAAACACTGTTCTCCAAAACACACTTCCATACTAAACTAATATTTGCTTGAAATTGAGGCACAAAAATGTGTGCTATTGCAGGAGCAAAGGAGAGGTTCATACCGGGACCAGCAGGTGTCTAACATGTTGCAAAGCACCAAAGCTGCCTCAAGACACCCTTCCCCACCCAAATATATAGCCTTCAATCTAAAGCGGAGGCCAGCACTAAAGACTGCTCAGCTGACTCATGGTTACTGGGGTTCCCAACTCTGAGTTGGGAAATTCCTGAAGATCTCAGGGGCAGAGCTTGGGGAGGGTAGGTCTGGGAAGGGGAAGGAGGTTAGCAGGGTATAATTAATAACCATATATTTCACCCTCCAAAAGCAGCCATTTTATTCGGGGGAACTGGCTTCCGTTGTCTGGAGATCAGCTATAATTCTGGCAGATCTCCAGGCCCTGCCTGGAGGTTGGCAACTCTACTTCTTGCATAGGCTTTAATACCCATACATCCTTGCCTACATTGAAGGTTTCTCATGCAACAGTAGAGAGGGGCAGGATGCGAAAGTGCATCCCCGTGTGCCACCCCTTATATAACACTTGGGATGTACATAGACCACATCAGGGAGTGATGGACAGACAGGGCCAGAGTGATTAAGTGAAAAGGGTCGAAAACACCCAATAACTTCCTGCAAAGGGTGATCGATTTCACATGAGGGAAAGCAGGTATACCATCACATGAGATGAA
>NW_015214839.1:0-1531 GCF_001447785.1 Gekko japonicus | reverse complement strand
GAAAGGCTCAGGCGAAGGAGAGCTCTCCCAGGAAGCCCGGAAAACAGGGGGGCGGGCGCTAGTAAAATAGGGCCGGGGGAGACGGGGCTTACCCGAACAGTGGGTGGAGCCTGGGGAAGACGGGGACCTCAGTGGGGTGCAGTGCCACAGAGCCCACCCTCCAAAGCATCCCATTTTCTCCAGGGGAACTGATCTCTGCAGTCTGGAGATGAGGTCTCATTTCAGGGGTCCCCCAGCCTCACTTGGAGGCTGGCATCCCTAAGGAGCCCTGCAGATTAAAAGGAGGAAAGAGGGCTGCCTGTCAGAGTTGTTGTTCTCCAAGGAAATAAAGACGAAAAACGTTCAGTGTCTGAAAGTCAAAATTAGAGTTTTGCGAGCGGCTCAAGGGGTTCAGATGCTGAGCTGCAGACCAGAAGGCCGGTAGTTCGGCAGTTCGAGACCTGAATGCCGCATGACGGAGTGAGCGCCCGTCTCTGGCCCCAGCTCCTGCCAACCTAGGAGTTCGAAAGCGAGAAATTGCAAGTAGATCAATAGGTATCGCTTTGGTGGGAAGGTGACAGTGTTCCGTGCTCCTTGGCATCTAGTCACGCCGGCCACATGACCACGGAAACGTCTTCGGACAGCGCTGGCTCTTCGGCTTGGAAACGGAGCTGAGTACCGCCCCCTAGAGTCAGATTCAACTGTCTTCTGAGCAAGGGAAACCTTTACCTTTAATGTTACTGGAAGTTATGCAAAAGACTGCTCCATCTGCACGGCCGCAGGTTTTTTTTCTGTTCAACTCCACTAGGGGTCAGCACTGCTCCATGCAAATCACAGCATGATCCAGAAGACCACCCTGGTTCCAGTTTATGAAATGACTTATTGTTGGATGAAAGCTGTGGAAATATGGAGATCTAGGGATGAGCCCAGGGCCGTGGAGCAGGGAGGCAATTGCTCATTTCGTGGCACTTGATGGTGGGGGGGTCATATTCTGGAAATACTATGGGTATACGTGATCGTTTTATTTAATAATACCCTACTTTACTGGGTATTATTAAATTTACTCGAGACCCGGGTTGCCACTTGGCGGAGTGAGCTCGCGTCTCTAGTTCCAACCTCAGCCTAGAGGGAACACTGCCCCTGGGCCGTGGAGCAGGGAGGCAATTGCTCATTTCGTGGCACTTGATGGGGGGTGGGGGGTCATATTCTGGAAATACTATGGGTATGCGTGATCGTTTTATTTAACAATACGCTACTTTACTGGGGCCCTGGCTTGCATAGCCTGGCTTAGTCTGATCTTGTCAGACCTCAGAAGCTAAGCAGGGTCAGCTGTGGTTAGTACTTGGATGGGAGACCGCCAAGGAAGCCCAGGGTTGTGACGCAGGGGAAAGCAATGGCAAACAACCGTCTCTGGCCTTGAAAAACCCACAGGGTGGCCGTACGTTGGCCGGGACTTCACAGCATCTTCTGACACCATCTTTATTGTCATAGAATGTTGCCCCACGTGTTTCTCAGTCAGTTCTTGCACATAGAATCATAGAGCTGGAAGGGG
>NW_015214838.1:0-1363 GCF_001447785.1 Gekko japonicus | reverse complement strand
GCAGGCGGATATTTGTTTAAGGAGAAGGATAGTGACCACTAATGCAAGGACCTTAAATTACCACTGGCTCCAGAAAGCCTGAGGCAGTGAACCTGAAGTGAATTTAAAAAGGCAAGACATGAATGAAACATGAATGCTCAAAACATCCTTCATAGTACAAGTTTGTCTTTTCCTGCCCTATGGAAAAGCCTTGTTTGTGGAGGTCTAAGCCAGTTTTGGAGTATTTAAGTGCCCGTACTCCTGTCTAATAAAGCGTTGAGGACAGAGATGCTTTTAATTCTGTCTGGGAAAGTTTCCCCTCATTACCCCTGTGACAGAACAGGTATAGACAGCATTAGGGAGGGTGGTTAAAACTCCAGCCCCCAGAGGAATGTTCTGCCCTGGAGAAAAAGGGTTTCCACCAAGAATGCTGACTGGTCTCAGACAAATCTGGCTGCCGAGGAAGAGAAGGAACCCCCAAGCCTTCTCCCCCCCCCTCCCACCCCCTCGATCTCTTTCCTTCTGATTCATCAGCTTCAGTCAGTTATCCCTTTCCCAGGGATACAAGGAGAGTGGTGATTAAGAAGGGCACATTCTGAGTTCCTTTCCTGACAAAGGGCTTACAAGGTCCATTTGCTTAACCTTTTCACAACAGCTTGACCTTGTCAGGGGGAAGAAATCATGTTCAAACCCTGTCTGATGAGAGAGGAGGCAGGGATGGGGGCAAGAGAGGGACGGAACTTGTAGCAGGACAGATATTCTTCATGATGCCATCAGCTCCCAAGATATTTGCTTGTTGGTTTTATTTTCACGAAGTGCACTGGAGCAGGGTCCCCCAACCTTTTCCAGCCCTGTGGGCACCTTTGGACTTCTGACACAGCACAGCGGGTGCAGCCACGGAATGGCTGTCCAAAAATGGCCAGCACAGGAGGCGGCAGAGACAGCCACACTACGGCTCCCACGGTGGTCTGGTGGCAGCTGCTGCTAGAGCAACATTTTTTTAAAAAAAATCTGCGCAGTTAATTCAATATCCAGTGGCCAATCAGAAGCCCAGCTGGGCATAAGGCCCCAGATGGCCTCGCCCACTGTCTAAAAATACCCAGCAAGCACCAGGAACAGTTCTGGCAGCTGCCAAGGCACCCACGGGCACCCTTCTGGGGACCCCTGCACGAGAGCCCTGCAGAGCGTCGGAGTGGTGAGTTCTCGTGCACAACGGTGCCCGTGCATAGCTCCTCCTCACGGCAGTGAGGCTCCCTCGGACTGGACTCGGCTCAGTGTCTTCCCAGAACAAAAACGACACCAATTGAGCTAAAAGGACATTTCACATCCCCAGACTCCGTACAGCCTTCTCTTTAGCCAGGTTCAGTGTATGACCTGGCCCTTT
>NW_015214837.1:0-1380 GCF_001447785.1 Gekko japonicus | reverse complement strand
CCACCCATCTACTTTAAAACCATTCTAGTTCCACTACCAATATTTGATCCCTGCTAACAGTGAGGTTCCTCGATTCTTCTAAAGATCTTTAAGAACTTTGGAAGCATTTAATATCCAAAGCGGTAAAGTATTAGATGATGTCTGCCACCTAATGGGCAGAAGTGGAACGGCGCGGCTGTCTGAACGGTGCCTTGAGCCTCATCACGTGATGCCAGCGGTTGGGAGAGGGACGTACCCGATTAAAAATGTCGCAAATAAAACAGACAGCGTGAGCAAGTCGCGGTGAGTGGCAAGTGTGACCGCAGCCTAAGTTGTTCAGGGCGTTGAATCTCTGATTTCAGGAGGGGTGTCAAAAGGCCTGAGTTGGATTGAGGTGATGAGAGAGGAGGTTCCTACGACTGATGGACAAATTAAAAACTGACAGAGTACCAGGCCTGGATGGCATACATCTGAGATTCCTGAAAGAACTCAAATGTGCACTTGTGGATTCCCTGGCAAAAATATGCAGTCTACCACTAAAATCTGCCTCCATTCCTGAGGACTGGAAGGTAGCTGATGCAACCCCTGTCTTAAAAAAAGGTTCCAGAGGAGATCTGGGAAATTGCAGGCCAGTCAGTCTAACGTCAATACTGGGTAAATTGGTGGAATTCCTCATCAAAGGTTTCTAAGTAAATTCAGCAGTTGTGGAATAAGAGGACAAACCTTCTCGTGGGTTAAAAACTGGAAACAGAGAGTGTATATGTGTGCAGTTTTCACAATGGAAGGTGGTAAGCAGTAGGGTACTGCAGGGCTCAGTACTAGGTCTGGTGCTTTTTAACTAGTTCATGAATGATCTGGAGTTGGGAGTAAGCAGTGAAGTGGCTAAGTTTGCAGCTGACACTAAGTTGTTCAGGGAGGTGAAAACCAGGGAGGACTGTAAGGAGCTCCAAAGGGATCTAGTGGGTGTCAACGTGGGAAATGAGGTCCAACGTGGGCAAGTGCAAAGTGATGCACACTGGAGCCAAAAATCCCAACTATAAATACACGTTGATGGGGTCCGAACTGGCGATAACTGACCAGGAGAGAGATTTGGGGAGTGACGGCAGATAACTCACTGGAGATGTTGACTCATTATGCGACTGCAATACAAAAGGCAAATGTTGTGCCTTTTTTTATTAGGAAGGGGATTGAAAACAAATCAGCCAGTACCATAATGCCTCTGGATGAATCTATGGTGCAGCCTCATTTGGAGTACTGTGCGCAGTTCTGGTCACCACACCTCAAAAAAGATACAGCATTGGGAAAAGTGAAAAAGGGCAACTAAAATGATTGAGGAGATGGGGGGAAAGTTAAGGATGTCAGGGCTATTTACCTTAGAGAAACAATGACTGAGGGGTGACA
>NW_015214836.1:0-1362 GCF_001447785.1 Gekko japonicus | reverse complement strand
ATCGCTGTTTACAGCAAGCGAGCAAGCAAGCATGCGCAATCATGCCACAGGCAGGAAAGGACAAATACGAATGAAACATGGCAGCTAGATGACAATGCCTCCCTTTCTATGGAGGCCCAGGTCGTTAATGTTACCTTTTACCATCTTCGGCTGGTCAGGCAACTGGTTCCCTACCTTTTATCTCGGGACTTAGCAACAGTGATTCATGCAGTGGTCACTTCCAGGCTTGATTCCTGCAACTTGCTCTACACAGGCCTATCCTTGAACCAGGTCTGAAAGCTTCAACTGGTACAAATTGCAGCAGTGCACCTGCTGACTGGGACGCCTGTGCAGGTACACATTCAGCCAGTGTGCACCAGCTGCATTGGTTGCCGGTTGAGTACCAAGTCAGGTTCAAGGTTATGATATTGACCTTTAAGGCCCTATGCGGCCAGGGACTTGCATACCTGTGGACTGTCTCTCCCCGTATGTGCCCCAAAGAGCCTTGCGCTCTTCAGACCAGCACCGTCTAGTTGTCCCTGGCCTGAGAGACGTTGCCTGACCAGGGCCTTTTCAGCCCCAGCCTAGTGGAACATGCTCCCGATGGAGATCAGAGCCTTGTGGCAACTGTTGCAGCTCCACAGGGCCTGTGATAGAGCTGTTCCATCAGGCCTTTGGTTTAGGTGGCAGACGTCAAATAACATTGGCCACCCCTGCTTCCAGTGCTCCACGGGACTATTTACATCATGGGTGCCAGTAGTGACTGACGGACTCAAATAGAGCGATCCTCTATCCCACCCCACCTCCGGCATGAGCTCAGCATACAGATGAACCACTGAGCTGCCTCTTGGTATTTTAAATTGGTATTTAATGTTATTCTTTATGAATAGATGTTTTCATTTTACTGATGTTTAATGAGATGGTTTTATAGGGTTTATGACTTCTTGTAAGCTGCTGTGAGCTCGCTTGCGGGGTAGGGCAGGCTAGAAATCTCAAAATAAAATAAAACAGCCTATTTTAAAGGGACAGCAGAAAAAACCATGGAAAACAGCTGGGAGACTGCTCTCCACTTCCCAGCTGTTTCCCCCTCCAGCTTCTTCTGCAGTCTCTTTAAACCAGCTTGGTTTAAAGGTACTGCAGAAAACAGCTGAGGGGCTGGGAAACTACTCCCTGCCTCCCAGATGTCCCCCCCCCCGCGCTTCTTCTGCAGTCTCTTTTAACCAGGCTGGTTAAAAGGGACTGCAGAAAAAATCAGGGAAAACAGCTGAAAGGCAGGAGCAATGCGCTCCTACTGCTCAGCTGTGTTTTGTGGCTTTGCCACCCCTGGGTTGTTGTTTTTCCCACAGTTTTTCCCCATCTTGGGTCTATTGGGGAACACCCCCC
>NW_015214835.1:0-1365 GCF_001447785.1 Gekko japonicus | reverse complement strand
TGAATGTCAGTCCCCATTTTTTTAAAAAAGCATCAAATTTCTCTGCTCAGTCATGGTCTATTCCAAGGCTGATCCCATCCGCTTATTTTGAGTTCTTTTTAACGTGACAAAAATGGAGGAACCAACATTGTTTGGGGATTGATTTGGCAGGTTCTCAGCGGCAGCCGGATGGAGCACCAATACTCACCTTCACAGACGGAGGGCTTGCTGACGTTCCTGATCTCATTATACTTCTCATTTTGCACTTGGCAGGAGAATACTTTGCTAGCGAACCAGTCCCTTTTGGTGACGATGAGCTCGCTGATGATGGAGTAACCGCCACGGGCTTGTTTGATTGGTGCAGAGGTGGTGAATCCAGAGGAGAGCACTTTCCCATCCTCCAGCCACTTAATGGTCGTTTTCTCAGTGTGCAGGTTATCGGCCTTGCAGAGAAGGGTGGCATTGAGGTACGCACCTCGGAAGTCTTCTAGCGGAGGTACGCGGACAATAATCGTAGGCTCAACACATGGGGTTTTAGCTACAGGACGGAAGGACAACCAGAAGAAGAACAAATGTACAGTGGGTGCATTTATTACCCAAAGAGCAACATTGAAAGAGTAATTGAAACTATATTTATATGTAAATATCTACAGAATCACCCACCCTGGATAGCCCAGGCTAGCCTGGTTTCATCAGATCCCTGAAACTAAGCAGGATCAGCCCTGGTTACTACTTGGATGGGAGACCACCAAGGAAGTCCAGGGTTGCTACTCAGAGGCCGGCGATGGCAAACCAGCTCTGTTCATCTCTTCCCTTGAGCACCCTATGGGGTCTCCATAAGTCAGCTACGACTTAATGGAGCTTCACACACACAAACACATCTACAGAAATCTAGGAATCTATCTCCTTCAAACACACAAGATTATTTTTCACCAAGTGGTATACCTGACGTTTTCCTGTGGGAAGCAGGGCTTCCTTCAAGCCTGGGCTGCTCATCCTCAGAACAGAGGAGATTATAATCTGTGAAAGAGTGCTACAGAGCATGGGCAGAACACCTTTTCCTTACTACAGAATAATCACCTCTCCCTCATCAGGATCCCTAGTTTGGAAAAAAGTTTTCCAGGGCGAAACAGGAAGCTCTTGAGTTGGTGAATATTAAGCCTGCCCTGCCTTTCAGTGATTGTTGATTATGTTGAAATGATAAAGGCATGTAGCACTTTAGGGACTATCTAGTTATTGGACCCTATGTAAGCAGTAATTCCCACAAGACGTTGTGAGAGAATAAATCTAAGGTTGCTACGGCACTTTCTGACTACTAGTTGCTAATCTTCTGAAATTGGTATGTGTTCTTCTAGCCTGGCAGGGGCAAGGGCATTGCTAGTCAGA
>NW_015214834.1:0-1388 GCF_001447785.1 Gekko japonicus | reverse complement strand
CTGGTCGGGAGGGGTGTGTGTGTGGAGGCTAGGACGCTGGAGGGATTAGTAAGAGAATCGGGGGTACTTGCCCAAGTGGGGACGAGGAGGCTGTCCGGGTGCTCGAGCTGGGCTGAAGGAGACGGCTTCCCCGCCACGTTCATTTCCTCCGTTCCTTCGGAGCCAGGGGGGAAGCCGGCGCTGCCGCCGCTTGGGAGGGAAGCGGTGAGCGGCGAGCAGGGAGGGGGGGCCAGAGCGGCGAGGAGCCAGGGGAGAGGCAATGGGGGGAGATCAAGGGGGGTGGAGGACACGGGGGGAACCGGCAGGATGGAGGGGTACTTACCTCCTCCTGCTGCTTCCTCCTCTGCCTCCCTCCCCCCCTCGCGAGTATCGTGGGTCCACCCCTTGTGACATATATGTTAACTGTTGAGTCATTCTAATATAAAACAATATAAACAAAAATAAATAATCAAGCTTTAGTTATACAACATTATTTTGTATTTTGCTTCCGAAATATTCTCCCAATCAAATTTGTTTCTATATTTTTTGCCCATAATTGGATACCATATGCTAAGAGGATTATAAAATTCACATTCGTTTTAATGGGAGGAATCATAAACTGAAAATTTTTCAAGCATGAAAGTATCCCAGGTTTTGTGCATCCATTGGGTCACTGTTGGAGGTTTTGTGTTTTTCCAATTCTTTGCTATTGTCGATTTGGCTGTTGTTATTAAAATATTGATTAGTTTTCTTGTATTTTCAGGTGGTTTATTTGGAGGCCATAGATGAAGTAGCATCAATTCTGGAGACAAAGGTAAGAGGTATTTAGTGAGTTTTTCAATTTGAGTTATTATTTGAGACCAGAAGTGTTGGATCCATTTACAAGACCACCAATTGTGGAAGTAATTTGCTTTTTCTCCACATTGTTTCCAACAATACTGTGTTATAGATGGTATTATATGCATTAGTTTGGACGGGTTTAAGTACCATCTTGTGGTCACTTTCAAATTGGTTTCTTGTAAACTGAGGATAAAGTGCCTCAGATAATATAGAGACTGATGAACCAGTATCTAGCATCAACACAATATCCTGACCCTTCCCAAAAGGAGTAGCAACGATTTTAACAGTACACATAAGTCTTTTTGCTACAGACACAGATCTATTACCATCCACACTTGAAGCATTTACATCAGGCACTTGAATTGCATGCACTTGGTGATTACTCTGTTGGCTATGACAAGCCTTAGCAAAATGTCCAATCTTCTTGCAATACTCCTTTTGTAGGACACTTAGGACAACTTGCAAGATGCTTTATAGAACCACAACAAAAACACATTTTTGTTGAAGTTCTACTTTGCTGACTACATAACTTTTCAGTATGTTCCTTTGTAGCATCTTGAGTCTGTATT
>NW_015214833.1:0-1350 GCF_001447785.1 Gekko japonicus | reverse complement strand
AAAAAAGACCAAAAGCCAGAAGGGGGAATGAACCCACGTACTGACTAAGAAAAGCCCAGGTGCGTACGAGTCCTCTGATCCTCCAGTGACTGCAGCTGTTATTGTATCCTCGTTTTGCAAAAGAATTACAGAAGAGGAAGGAAAGGAGAAAGGGGAAATAAAAAAGACCAAAAGCCAGAAGGGGGAATTAACCCACGTACTGACTATGAAAAGCCCAGTGCGTACGAGTCCTCTGATCCTCCAGTGGCTGCAGCTGCTATTGCAGACATAGAAAACACTTCCAATTAAATTAGGGCAGCTAATAACAAGCGCTATTTTACAATGGCCCTGCCTGTTTCCTGAAAATCCAGTACCTTTTAACTCTTACTGTCCATCTGAATTTTGATTATTTTTGATATTATTTACTTTTCCTGAATGTTCTGCAAATAGTTTTAAATAAAATCTATCTTATCTTGATATGTTTGGGTCTGACTACTTTCTTTGTATATAATCCTCAAGCCATTTGTAAAATCTTGACCATGTGGATTGAAATATTTCTTCTTGCTGTCCTCTCAAAAAATAAAGTCAGTTTATCCATCTCTGCCATTTCTAAGGTCTTTGCAATAATTTCTTCTTTTCTCCAATATTTAACATACAACATTCTTGCAGTAGTCAGTATATGGATAATAAGATAAAATCCTGTTCTTTACAATGCTCTGGTCTTATATTCAATGAAAACAATTCAGGTGTAAAGGAAATGGTACATTCTAGCATTTTTGTAACATTTCATGAATCGAAGCCCAATACTTTTTAACTCTATCACAAGTCCACCACATATAAATTTCAACAAAATATTATCAACTGGGTTAAGTTAATAAACTTTTGAAGAAGCCCTCCAAACTCCCTGCATATGTCCCCAACAGATGCTTATCATGATAAGAATATGAAAAATAAAAGTGAGCTAAATGCTCAGGGGAAATTTAAATCTTGGCAAGATATTAGAGATGAAGGAATTAATATTCAATGGTTACTCTATCATCAATTAGTTTCAAGATTAAAGAAAATAATTAACATGGAAGGTGGAGCTCTACGAGAGAAGACTGAGTTTGAACAGTTGATTACAAAACGAAATTATAATTTACTATGACAGATATATAAGTTACTTCAGTGTGAAACAGAAGAAGTGAAAAATGTATGATTAAATGTATGAACGACATTAGAGAGCAAATACCTATACATCAGTGGGAATGGTTATGGGGGGGGAATCAAGTTCACAGCCAGCCAGATGTTAAGAGAAAATTGATATAAAATGTTCTTCCGATGGTATATTACTCCTAAGGAGATTGAGAAAGTAGATAAAAACCACAAAGG
>NW_015214832.1:0-1378 GCF_001447785.1 Gekko japonicus | reverse complement strand
CCTGTCCTTCGGGACAGTTAAAAAAAAAGAACTAGTTGATGCTTTAAAGTATTGCCTTAAATCAGTCACTGAGACAATATTCCCATTTTATTAAAGTACCCTTAAAATAAAGAAAATAATAATTTCATTTAAGTTTTTATTTAGACCAAATATTGGGATTTGTACTGCTATGAACTTGAGACAGAACTATTAAAATATCTTTTAAAGTTTTTTTCCTACATTTTCCCCTCACTTCTTCCTGCTCCTCCTCCTGTTTCTAAGGTCTAACTTAGAAGATCTCTGCTCAGTTGTGCAAGGCACTGACCATCACACTCCGTTTTACTAGCCGAAACTGAGTACTCTTCCTGTTGGTATTAGTTCTAGAGGAGAAAAACAAGCTGCTATTATTTCCTTTCCCAAATGCTAGGAAAATCTTATCACAGATCTCCCAGCACCTTAACCAGCTGCTCCTTACGTGTCTGCCTAAAGAAACTGCTCAGATATTTGGAATGCTGGCTAATGTCCCAACTGAGATAATCAAAACTGGATTACCAGTGCCATTTATCTCTTCCATTTGCATTTACCACCCTGATATCACCACCCCATATGGAGCAAATAGTAGGTTATTTTCTCTAATCAAATGAAGAATGATACTTGAGGTGGAGCATGGCTGGCAACGTGTTATCTACACTTTGAACACAAACATGAATTATAGTATAAAATGAGTGCTCTTTAGGATATAAGGTACTGTTCTTGATTGAAATTCATACTACCATGGAGCAAAAGGGGATCTGGCTACTCTCACTTATTTTAGTTTTAGGATTCAGTGCACTGGTTGAAGGGAAAAGACCTCCACGTAAGTACTTTTTCCTTTTGTACCTAGAGCTGCTTGTGTGGTCACAGAAGGCAGAAGAAAGTATCGCATTCAACCATAAATTAAGAATGTTACGGATGAGCGTGTCCCTGCTGTCATGGAACACAATAGCTAGCCACCTATCAGTGTTAAGAGAAACAGAATCCCATCCTTTCATAAATTCTAACAGATAAGAACGTGTACATTTTAACTGACAAATGTCTATAAAATATGATAAGAAATTTGGGGTTTTTTTCTAATAATGAATTACTTCCAGCAGCATAACTTAATTAATGAACTTCAGTTGTGGTGGTATTTATTCACTTATTTCATTTATACATCGTCATTTCCCTCAGTGGCTCACAAGGCTCATTCCTATGGGTACCTGCACCAGTAAACAAGGTCTGGGACCCCAAAATGCCTGTACCAACTCAGTATCCAAAAACTGCTTTATATGGTGCAGCATCATGACATTATTTTGACGTTTGCAAGCTGACTCCAAAATAAGTGCCATCTTATAATAGGATAGGTTTGTGACTGAACTGT
>NW_015214831.1:0-1383 GCF_001447785.1 Gekko japonicus | reverse complement strand
CTAGACTACTGTAATGTACTCCTCATGGGAGTCAACTTGAAAGCTCCAGTTGATATAGAATAAGAACATAAGAACATAAGAGACGCCAATGTTGGATCAGGCCAAAGGCCCATCTAGACCAACACTCTGTCACACAGTGGCCAAAAATACCAGGTGCCACAGCCTGGTTGCTGTTGGGAGCTAGCAGTATGTGAACACCACACCCATTCTGCAATCACTCAGTTGGTCACCAGTTAGTTATCAGGTTCAATTTAAGGATGCTGGTCATCACCTATAAAGCTCTTCTTGACCCTGGTTCCACATACCTGCAGGACTGCCTCTCCTACTATGCTCCACCACATATAATTTGCTATTCCAGGCAAAACCTTCTGAATGTGCCACTCTGCTAGGGTTGCCAGGTCCTACCTGTCTGCCGGTGTGCGGGTTGGTCTCATGTTCCTTCCTGGATTTATTCTGGTGCACATGCAAAGCGCACACACCACAATGAAGTCACCCGGAAGTGATGTCATCTGACATTGAGGCAATGCTCTAGGCTTTGGGCCATGGCAGATTGGGGCCACCAAAATCAGGAGATTTTCCACCAGGAAAATGGCAACCAAACACTCTGCAGAAGGGTGAAATTGGTAATGGCCTGTGTGTATACATTATCTGTTGTGGCACCCATCTTGTGGAATAGCCTTCCTGAAGAGATCAAAAAGGCCCTCACATTTCTATCAGTTTGCAGAATAGTCATACTCAGAAATGTATTCTGATCATAAATAAGAATAAAACATAAGCATACCAATCATAAAATTAAACACAAAATGCTATTATAGTTATTTAAAATTATTATATAACTTAAAATAGTATATTACCCTAGAGTAGAACAAATCAACTTGTTGTCGTAAGTCTCTGACATATTCTATAAGCAGCCGTGAGGAATTTTGCACAAATAATAGTTATTTGAGAGTTAGTCCCTTTCAGGAGACTCTGTGTTTTCATTATCTGAACTTCCAAGATAAGATTGTAACAAGGGGACAACAAACTTCTCACGGATATCCACATACATATTACAGTGTAGTAGTATATGACTGACTGATTCAATCTCATTAGAGCCACACATACATAGTCTTTGATCCAAAGGAATCTTTTTGAATTTTCCATTGAAAACTGCAGAAGGAGAAGCCCGCCATCTTGCCAATGTATAGGCTCTTCTTTGCTTGAGTACCACCAATAATGAAAGATATGTGGCCAGTAGTTTGCCCA
Organism: Gekko japonicus; assembly: GCF_001447785.1. Classification (NCBI taxonomy): domain Eukaryota; kingdom Metazoa; phylum Chordata; class Lepidosauria; order Squamata; family Gekkonidae; genus Gekko; species Gekko japonicus. The sequence goes on along the minus strand of NW_015214831.1, from coordinate 138 downwards.
ATGAGCAAACCTGTAATGTTCAGGAGGTCATTTTAATAAAGGGATTAGAATTGTAGTATAATGGAACAGTTCAGGAAGGCACTTTTATAAGAGGATGAATGTATCATCTGGTTTTACTGCATAATCTCCTACTTTGTA
>NW_015214830.1:0-1400 GCF_001447785.1 Gekko japonicus | reverse complement strand
TACCAGTTTTCTTCTTCAGACTCAAGGTGGATCGCATGGCATAAAACAATGTAACCAAATAGCATGAGACACCTAATAAGCAATGCAATAGTACTAGGGTTACAAAAAATTAGGAAAGTGTAAAAAGGTATCAGATGTGCTATGTCAAGCAATGCAGAAAATGGAGTGACACAAAATAAAAACAAAGCTGTAAGCAGTTCTGAGCCTGACAGAACACCATTTTTTTGGCCCTTTCTTACACATCCAGGGAAATGCTGATCGCCACTTCGGAGTCAGGAAGAAATTTTTCTCCAGGCCAGTTTGTCCGGGGATCCTGGAGGGTTTTTTGTCATCTTATGGGCATGGAACAGTGGTCACTAGGGGTATGGGGTTTTTTGTGTGGATTTCCTGCATTGTGCTGGGGGTCGGACTAGATGATCCTTAAGGTTCCTTCCAACTCTGTGATTCTCTGATTCTACTCTTTCATTCCTTAGTCTCTCTCTCTCTTTTCACTTTACTCCTACAAGATGTTATTCCCCAGCCCCTGCAGGATTTTAAAATTCAGACTCTTCGCCCATACGAAAGGCTAATTCTGTTCTAGCCAACTGCGTAGAGAATTCACCCTTGGAAGATTTATGACAGTATTCTCAACTTGCAACCTCGACTCCTTCCTTTTAACATAGAGAATTTACACTTGAAAGGCTTGTGATGGATTTCACATCAACCTCTAGTGCTTATGGGGGCATGAGAAATAATTGATGGGGCCTGGCCCCCTTTTGCATCACAGTGGCGCCAGGCCTGCATTGAACTGGTTTCTATTTTATTTGTCACGTTTCGTGTTTGAGCAAAAAGTTTTGCACTTTCTGCAGTGATCAAACGTGTCATATAGAGGACAGAGCAGATCTATCCTCTCTCGCTCCGGATTGCAAGACTAGATCTAATGGGTGGAAATTAAAAGGGAGTCGATACCGGCTAAATATCAGGAGAAACTTCTTAACTGTAAGGGTGGTTGAGCAGTGGAACAGACTGCCTCAGGAGGTGGTGGTGGATGCTCCTTCGCTGGACGTTTTCAAGCAGAGGCTGGACAACCGTCTTTCGGGTATGTTGTAGGGCTGTCTTTCGGCTACACTCCTGCAGAGTGCAGGGGGTTGGACTAGATGACCTGCAAGGTCCCTTCCAACTCTAACATTCTGTGATTCTATGAGCTTCCCTGGAACCTCCTCTCAATTCACCCCACCCCACCTTCTCCCTCTTCTGTCCTTGTGACCCACCTGCAAGAGAGTCGTGAGTTATTTTATGGTCCCGGCCCACTATTTACAAACCACTACTTTAAATTCAAGAGAGAGAGAAAATGCTACAAATGTAAATCTATGTGTCTAAGGTCCCCGTCCACCCCCTTGCCTCATGTGTCTGTGTTTATA
>NW_015214829.1:0-1402 GCF_001447785.1 Gekko japonicus | reverse complement strand
TCCAAAGCAGCCATTTCCTGCAGGGAAACCGATCTCTGAAGTCTGGAGATCTCCAGGCCCCACCTGGAGACTGGTGATCCTAGGAGGTGGGACTCCTCTTGGTCTCTGTGATACCAAAGGCTCCTCCCATCCCGGAATCTCCCAGGGAAGAACAGCTGACCCTCATCCAAAAGCCAGAGGTAGAAGGGGACTGGTCGCTTCCGCCTCCAGCGCCCCCCACAGTCTCGCCCAAGAGCAGCAGGAGAAGAGAGCTGGACCCGTTCTGGAAAGGTATCCTCCAAGGTCTTCTGCAAGAAGAGCGAATGACCACTCTGGACAAAGAGAGGGGGAAGGCGTTACCCACTCCCCGTGGAGGCTGACGGCCAGGAGACAAGGCAAGAGGAGGGAATCCTGCCTGGGAACACTGAACTATCTATTGAGATATATGTCAGAGTGATAGAGGTAGCAAGCAGTTACTATAGATCAGTTTGATCTGTTTGACAAACCTAGCTGTCATGCTGGTAATCATGTAATTACAGCCAGGTGTTTTCTAGCAGGTGTTACTCTTTCAGGGCTTGTTAGAGTTAGTGATTGCATCACCCTGTTAGAGATTGGCTGGAGTTTAGCATAATAGCTATCAGCTTAGTAAGCTGGAGGGGACGTAGTTCTCATAGACTAAGGCCCGACATGCTGTTCTATAGACTGTAAATATCTCTGTATACATTCACCTTTATAACTATATAAACTCTCTGTGCACCTTCATAACTGGTCAGTCTCCCGCTTCTTATTTACAACACCCAATACTATCTACCAAAGTTCAGTGCAGGTTAACGGCTCCATTTGGGAACACACGGCTGCCTCGGCTTCCGATGCCCGTCAAGACATTTTCTTTCCTGCAGGAAGCAGCAAGCATTTGGGCGATTCCGCATCTAGCATTTGCTCCACATTTTCCCAACTGGGAGGGGAAAGTGCAGCTCACAACCACATTCAAATACCCCCCGGAGCCAATGCCGTACTGACTGCAGAGTCACCCCTGAACGGCCATAAAACGGCCATAAATCTATGCAGGTAAAAGGTTTCCCTGGCTCGAAAGCTAGTCGAATCCGACTCTAGGGGGGCGGTGCTCATCTCTGTTTCCAAGCCGAAGAGCCAGTGCTGCCCGAAGATGTCTCCGTGGTCATGTGGCTGGCATTACTAGACACCAAGGCGCATGGAACGCTGTTGCTTTCCCACCAAAGTCTACTTGCAATTTCGTGTTTTCAAACTACTAGGTTGGCAGGAGCCGAGGCCAGAGACGGGAGCTCACTCTGTCACGCGGCACTCGGGTCTCGAACTGCCAAACTACAGACCTTCCCGTCTGCAGCTCAGCATCCTAACCTCTGAGACACCACTCGGAGGGTACCATAAAATTCAATGATCAAAG
>NW_015214828.1:0-1531 GCF_001447785.1 Gekko japonicus | reverse complement strand
AATCCAATCTCTTCTTCTTCTCTCCAAGGCCTCCGGGAAAGGGCCTTTCCCATCACCTACTGCCTGGTCCTTTTAACTTGGGGACAACAGGGATTGGACTGAGCAGACGCTCTACGACTGAGCCACAGCCTCTCCAAATTAATAAAATTCCTGTTGAATACATGAAGCTGCCTTCTACTGAATCAGACCCTTGGTCCGTCCAGGTCATGACCGTCTACTCAGACTGACCGTAGCTCTCCAGAGTTACAAGCAGAGATCTTTCACATCACTTCATGCCCGAGCCCTTTCACTGGAGACTGAACCTGGGGGACCTTCTGAAAGGAGCTCTTCCACTGTGCCCCAACTTTCCCCCAGCAATGCTGGATCAGGCCAATGCCCCACCTAGTCCAGCATCCTGTTCCCTGCAGGGCCTAGTGACCTGCCCTGGGGAAACCCACCTAGTGACCTGCCCTGGGGAAACCCACCAGAGAGACAACAGGCCTTCCCTGTTGACTGCTCCCTGAGGTCCGACTACCTGTTGCATTCTGCCTCTGAACCCCAAAGTCCCATTTGTCCATGGCAGTTCCCTCAATCTATCCCCAGCCCTCTCTGAAATCCCTCCAAACCAGCTGCCATCGCCAGCCAGTGTTCCCTCTAAGCTGAGTTAGTGTGAGCTGGCTCACAGTTTTTTAGCTACTGGCTCAAGTGGTTAAGACGCTGAACTGCAGGCTGTGGAAGGTCAGTAGTTCAGCAGTTCAAGACCCGGGTTGCTGCATGACGGAGTGAGCTCCCGTCTCTGGCCCCAGCTCCTGCCAACCTAGCCGTTGGAATGCAAGAAATTGCAAGTAGATAAATAGGGACCACTTCGGTGGGAAGGTAACAGCGTTCTGTGTGCCTTGGTGTCTAGTCATGCCAGCCACATGACCACGGAAACGTCTTCGGACAGCGCTGGCTCTTCGGCTTGGAAATGGAGATGAGCACCGCAACCCTAGAGTCGGACTCGACTGGCTTTCGAGCAAGGGAACCTTTACCTTTACCACACATTTTTATCTTAGCTCAGGAAGGATTGCTCCAGAGCAAACTAATTTATGTAGTAGCCAAATTGCTTGCTTGCAACTTTCATGCCAGACAGTAGCTCACAAAGTAGAATTCTTGCTCACAAGACTCCACAGCTTAGAGGGAACATTGATCACCACATGTAGTGGCCGTGTGTTCCACAGGTTCATCACCCATTGAGCAGACTGCAGGGCTTCCTTTTTGGGGCCTTGATTGAATCTACTGCAAAACCCTTTCATGGGATGTTCTAGTAGTCTAGGGGCAGAAGAATTTCCCCACTGATGGCAGCCCTCTCTCCCGCGCCTTCTGCTCTGAAACCCGGGTCCCTTAACGTCAGCGCCGCGGGCTTGGTAAGGGGCCGGCGCTCAGCACATGCTCCGAGGCGCGATCGTCGGCGTGCACCATTGGCCCCCCAGCGCTGGAAACAAATCCCGCGACTGACCCCTGCCGGCGGACCTCATCGCCCTCCATTTCTCCCCAAAGGCTTCGGCCTCCG
>NW_015214827.1:0-1388 GCF_001447785.1 Gekko japonicus | reverse complement strand
ATCCCGAGACTCAAGGAAGATGGACCATGTCCAGATCCCCAGAGCAGTCATCTCCCCAGTAATTCTGGGCCCTGGGTCTTGGTGCTCATACAAACCTAGCATCACAGAGTACCAAGCACCTGTCATCCCCTGGGGCTCATCTAGAGAGAGAGGCTCCACCTGTAGCCCCACCACCTGTAGACAGGCCCCAGGAAAAACAGGGCTGTGTCAAGATTTTCTGATCCCTGGGAGCCATACCAAAGAGGACCTCCCCAGAGATGCTTCCACCATGTTCCCTGGGAACAAAACAATAGTTCTGGCATGGAAATTCCCTTCAGGATGGAGTACCAGCCAGAAGGGGGAGAATCAAAATAGATCTCCAATTCTGACCTTGCCTACTGTCCTCATCCCACTCGGTTTTGACCAGATCTGGGAAGTGAAACAAGAGGGGGATGAAGATCCCCTCGAGTTTCTGGACAAGTTGAGCAAGGGGCTTTAACCAAGGGTATACAGAGATTGAGGTAAAAGAGAATAAAACATTTGTGAATGCATTGTTTGTACAGAACTCTCTCCCCGCAGTAAGGGAAGAGTTACTGAAGCTCAAGGACTGGGATTCTTTACCTACATCGTACTTTGCAAAAATAGCCCAGCAGGTTTTCTGGGAGGTGGGGAGATCTGAGAATGAGGATGAAATAGGTCCCTCCCCCTCACAGATGGCGTTGCATGCAAGGGCTGCTTTAGAGTGTGCAGAAAACGGGAAACTATAGAGAAAGAAGAGTCACCGCCGCCAGGTGAACACCACTTCCCTGGCTGTTCTTGCCCGAAACCAGTGTGCCCATTGTAAAGAAAAGGGACACTGGAGGCATCAATGCCCCAAAAGGCAGCACCCAAAGACATTCAAAACCTGCAACACTACGCCACCCACCCAAGGGCAGTCCCCCTTGCCAGGATCCCAGAACCCACAGCCCCAAGAACACAACCAGGAATAAGAAAAGCCAGGAGAAAAGGGTACCCAATTCCCCACTCATTGGATGGGGAACAGTCTTCACCTGACCGCTACGGACTCCGGAGCAATTTCCTTTTTATCTTTCCCTCCACCTGGAATTCCAGTTTCCTGCTGCAAGGTCCAGATCAACGGGGCACCTGTATCCCAACATTTCTTTCTATTCTCACCTGCATATCCCAGGCTGCCTGGGATCTGCTCTCCATAATGAAAGCTGTTCTGCTGGAGGAATTCCACTTCCCAAAGACCCCGACAGCTTGCTACAACAAAACCACCAGGAAAACCTGACTGTTTGGTAAGACTGTGTTTAACTTTTTCCCTTGACCACCAGCTCCCTGAATTTAGGCGGGCGGACATTCCGGGGCTGGAGGAAAGCAAGCGCCCGCACTTATGGGATCCAGAGGGA
>NW_015214826.1:0-1353 GCF_001447785.1 Gekko japonicus | reverse complement strand
ATAAAGTGCATCTAAACACGTTCCACAGTTTAAAACCATTAGTGTATCATTGGCGGCATGATATAACAAAGTGCATCTAAACACGTTCCACAGTGCAACCGCTTTAAATAGCTTCACCTGGCAGGTCGGCACAGGCTCCGTCAATGGGTGCCGCTCCTACTGGAACGCCTGCCGGAAAAGCTCCGTTTTTGCTCTTAAAGGTGCCCCACTGGACTCAAACTGAATCTGCCGGCTGCATCACAGCTAGGTTGGAGTTAGAACGAACAGATAAATAAAAAGAAGGAACCATGTTCTGCTGAGCAGACATGGAGTTAAACCCTTGTTTGCAGTTTGTTTCCGTTTTAGAAAGAAGTTCCTACAGACTAATTGGATTCAAAGTGTGAACTGTGCGGGGGGGGGGCTCTGATTATGAGGAGGCACGCTGGGAGGAAAGGAAGAAACTTCATTTGAAGAAAAAATAAAGAACACAAATACACAATACAAAATGTGAAAAGCACTTATGAAACGACAGAGATGCATTTCCTGGAAAACATGACCGTTGCTAATACAGCTACAGGTGTAATAATTATTTCTCCTAACGTGCACAGGGTAGTCACAGGGCAGTGTAGAGAGGAGCCAGAATACCAGAGGCCTCCCTTATTCCCTGCAAAGACTCTGCACACCATTTTGAGAAACGGGAGGAGGGGGGAGAGCCACTGCTGGGATCCAGATGGGGCATGGGAAACTCACACAGAGATGCGTACATGATACTCTTCCAACCTGACAAATCAGACATTTAGTTGGAAGGCAGGTCGTTATCTCTCCTACAGCAATTATTCACCTCTTGCCCATCACGTCGACCAAGATGGGTTTGAAATGGAGACAAATCTACAGTCGTGAAGGAGACTTGCAGGGGTGATGATGGGGTTTACATGCCCACTGGGGTCAGAAAAGGGGATGTGAATTGGCAGCACTGAAGCAGCATGGGAGATCTCAGAACTCTGATCTATTGGATCCTTTGGATTCTACAGCACACAAACCCTTCCTGGATTTTCTCCCACTAGCAGACTTCACAGCTATCTCAACTGGAAGGGTAAAGAGGCAGTATACAAAAAAAAAAAGTTAGAGGATGGAGAATAAAGGATGTTACCTATAATCTTCGCAAATTAATCCTCCTATAGTCCTCATTCAATTAAATCTGTCTCTGGTTACAGCAAAATAAAAACAGAAAGTTACTAGACATCTCCATGAAAGGTTGCTCTCAGACCCCAAGGATACACTTTGCAAGCATGATTCGGCATCTGCGCCACACAATTGCTTGTACCCTTCAATTAGTCTTTGGATCCTGAACTATACTGGGTTCAGATGCGTAGA
>NW_015214825.1:0-1455 GCF_001447785.1 Gekko japonicus | reverse complement strand
CCCCACCTGGAGGCTGGCAACTCTAGACTGGAGGGGAGGGCAAGGTTTTTCTCTCCGGGATCCCTCTAACAGGCTAAGATAGCTGCTCGTCGATCGGTCTGGAATTGGATTTTTAAAGGAACCAAAAAGTCTTTTTATCAGCACCAGTTAGATCTTATGATGTGATGCTTTAATGCCTGAAGATGCTTCCCTGCCAGGGGACTTAACTGTCGATACCATCTCTCTCCTAGTGCGTTTGGTAACACTCATGGGGTCACCCGCTTTCCGTCTACAACAACCCTGTGGAGGAGGGTGCTATCTGGAATGGCCTTCCTTATCCTGGGGCCATCCAGTGAGTTCTGTGGCCAAGCTGGGTCCTGGTAGGGATGCCAGCCTCCGGGTGGGACCTGGGGATTCCCTGGAATTACAGACTGCAGAGATCAGTTCCCCAGGAGAAAATGGATGCTTTGGAGGGTGGACTCTGTGGCATTGCACCCCACTGAGGTCCCTGTCGCCCCCAGGCTCCGTACCCAAATCTCCAAGAGGTTCTCAGTCTGGATCTGGCAACCCTACACCCCCCATCCCCCGCCAGTGGGGACTGGCCACCCTAGACCCTTGCTTGACCCCACCAGCAGTAACAGAGGCCCAGAAGGGGGTGACTGGACCCTCCTTGAGGCTAAGGAAAAGGTAAATGTTTCCCTTCCTCGAAAGCCAGTCGAATCTGACTCTAGGGATGCGGTGCTCATCTTCGTTTCCAAGCCGAAGAGCCAGCGCTGTCCAAAGACGTTTCCGTGGTCATGTGGCCGGCATGACTAGACGCCGAGGCTAACGGAATGCTGTTCCCTTCCCACCGAAGTGGTACCTATTTATTTACTTGCAGTTTCTTGCTTCCGAACTGCTAGGTTGGCAGGAGCTGGGGCCAGAGACGGGAGCTCACTCCGTCATGCGGCACACTCGGGTCTCGAACTGCTGAATTACCAACCTTCCGGTCTGCAGTTCAGCGTCTTAACCACTTGAGCCACCGCAGCTCCCAACTACCTTGTGCCACATCAGACCAACTTTCAGGGAAGGGAGAAACATCAGAAATTTTGCTTATGTTCATTTTGCAGCGATCAACTTGAAAGGAACGTGATGTACTTTTCCTGCAGTGAAAAAGTCTGTCGAAACACAGCTTCGGCCAGGCATCTGTGTTGCAGAATGGTTACCAACAAGATTTGAAGCTGCTTTGATTTGAACACAGGACGTTTCTTGACTGGATTTAAAGCTGCTATGATCTGTGTCTACTGAATGCATCCCGCACTCTTTAGGAGACTCTTCCCTTTTATTAATTTTTGTAATAAGGACTTAACAGTATTGGATGCATCTTTTTGGATTAATATCAAATGGAGATTGTATTTTTCTATGCTACACACTGAATGACCTGGCATGTTTTGCACTAGTTATGTGTAAATTATATAAAATTACCAAAATGCATTT
>NW_015214824.1:0-1415 GCF_001447785.1 Gekko japonicus | reverse complement strand
CCTGCCCAAAAATAGCCCTGCTTTTAATAACTAATGCCTACCGAAGTGGGCCAACTCAAGCCAGCAAAAGAAAATACCCAAGGGATATTATCACCACCATTCCTGATGCCAGAGTAAGGAAAATTATAATGGAAGAAGTTAAAAAAAAGAGGAGCATTGCAAATGGAAGGAAATAGCATACAAGTTTTCATGGACATTCCAAAAGAAGCTATTCAAATCGGAAGACAGCTCAAAACGACGACTGTCAAGCTGCAAGAAGCCAACCAAAAACAGAGATGGCTGCCTTCAGGCAAACTTCATGTGATCCATCAGGGAAAACAACTATTTGCGTGGGGTGAAGAGAGTGGTGAGGAACTGTTACACTCCCTGAACTTGGAATCCCTGATGGAACAAGAAGAAAAGAAAACAGCAAAAAGAAAGAGACTGTTTCCGACGACCCCACAAAAAAGCAGCAAAATTCCAATTTTAGTAACAAGTGACAGATCACAAAATAGAACTGGAATGCTCAGTCTGATAGTATACAAGAAATTCTGTCAGCAAATCACTTGCTGTATGGTTGCAAGTTTTAAGACAGGAAGGTAGACAACATGAAGCCGAATAAAACGTAATGAGAGGTACTGGAGATAGAAACTGTATATAGGGCAACAGCTGGTAAGCTCTGAGTTGGTGTGTCCTCACTGCGAGGCCCCCTGGGGTGGGAGGGGGATACAGACGAAAACCCACAGAGGCAGACCAGAGAGGCAGCAGTGCAACGCTGGGCAGGTGCTCCCGCGATGCTTGACTGCTGCAGGCGAGGTTGTTCTGCTGTGCTAAAGCCACAATGGAGTGCCTTTGCCTACTCCTCCCCAGCACTCCCTCCCTTGCATCAGTTGTTCATGGGCCGCATAGGAGCCCTGGATGGGCCAAATCCGGCCCCCGGGCCTTAGGTTTGACTTTGTGTTACATTTTATGCCATGCATGGCCTGGCCTGGCAAAGTGACATTTATGTCAGATCCAGCCCTCATAATCAGGGGTCATTTCGTAGAAAAAGAGCTGCAGGAGCTCATTAGCATAACTTATATTAGCATATGCCACACCCCCTGCCACAGCCAACCTGGGTGAATTATAGAATCATAGACTCACAGAGTGGGAAGGAACCTCCAGGGTCATCTAGTCCAACCCCCTGCACAATGCAGAAAATTCACCAATACCCACCCCCACCCCAGTGACCACTGTTCCACGCCCAGAATATGATTAAAAAAAACCTCCAGGATCACTGGGGGCCAAACTGGCCTGGAGAAAAATTGCTTCCTGGCCCCAAAGTGGCGATCAGCATTTCCCTGGGCGTGTAAGAAAGGGCCACAAGAACTAAGCACTGATGCAACCTTTCCTGTTCTACCTCTCGTAATTAGCCTAAGTTCACACAATCAGCATTA
>NW_015214823.1:0-1381 GCF_001447785.1 Gekko japonicus | reverse complement strand
CTCAGGCTTCACCTCCCAAAATCCCCAGGTATTTCCAAACCCCAAGCTGGGAACCCTTTGGGATTCCTGGCAATAACTAGCAATTTCCTCCATCCCCACTTCAAATACCAAATCAGCTCTTTAGTCAGATGGCAGCCATTATTTTCAGAGCTGTTCTGAGACATACACACACACACACACACACTGATTGGGAAATCCAGGTTCAGTTAGAGAGGCCGCAAATTTCAAGTCAAACAGGCTTGACGGTTGGATGTACCTCGTTTGACTGTAGCAATTAGAGGTAAGCCCACCAGCCTAGGGGTGCCAACTCCAAGCTGGGAAATCCTTGGTGCCTAGAAGGGTGGGGTCTGAGGAGGCGGGACCTCCGCTGGGTATAGTGCGACACAGTCCACTTTCCAGAACTGCCGTTTCCCCCCAGAGGAACAGATCTCCGTAGCCTGGAGACCAATGGGAATGCCAGGAGATCAAAAATGAGAGATCACGGGAGGCAGTGGAATTCCGAAAACCACATCCGTGACGAAAATAGCGACGAGTCGACAAAGATAAGTTGCAAAAATGTTTACTGCAGTAATTTCTGTAGACAATTTCCTTCTATTATCGCGTGTGAGCGATAATAGAAGAAAATTTTCTACAGAAATTACTACAGTAAACATTTCTGCAACGTATCTTTGTCGACGCGTCGCTATTTTTGCCACGGATGTTGTTTCTGGAATTCCCCTATCTGTAGGCTGGCAACCCTATGCTGTCTGAAGGGTTTGCACCGAACATTTGCCCAATTTTTCCAAACAACGTGTGTGCCAAAAAAAATAAAATAAATCGTATGGTCTTGTTGGGATGTGAGCAAGTTCTTTCCCTGAAGTCCTGAATGAGTTAACGTGTTGTGTATGCTAATTCCTAGCTAGTTAGCTTTATGGCCGATGGAGTAGTCTGCACATCTCTCCCTCCAAAGCATCGGAGACAATATTCAAAGTAAGATGGTATTGGAATTGTCTATTGGCTGATCAATAGATTTGAGGATGTCCCCGGGGTGGAGGCTTAGGAAAATTTGACTGCCGTTCTTCGAACTCTAGACTCGGGGCTTAGCCATTACAAGAGACAAGATGTCTATTGGACAGCTAGACAGGATGTTTATCGTTTCGAACTCCAGTTCCCTTTTCCCCTAGGTGATTGGTAAACTTTATCTTTGAAAGCTAATACACAGGTGTGCTGCCTTTTTCTTTTGCTCTGCTCGATTTGAAATACCCAACAGGTCTACTTATACAATCAGTATAGTAGATTTAAAAAACAAAACAAAACAAAAAGCCTTGTGTTTATTTATGACTAATGAATATGATTCGAGACTGATTTAACTGTCTGTGGCTGTATCTCAGGGCATTTTCGG
>NW_015214822.1:0-1463 GCF_001447785.1 Gekko japonicus | reverse complement strand
GAGTAATTGCTGATATTTGGAGCTGCTTGTGATGTATTCTATGCACGTATAGCTCTAAAGATAGACACGTTACTCCCCCTCAGCCATTTTGGTTTGGGAAAATGGTGTGGGGGAAGGAGCCCCTCCTCCCCCCAGGCTATCATCATAGGTCCTATTTTCATCGTTTTCTCTCCAATTCTGGGGGAAAGTTTCACTTCCTAAATTTCTCTCTGTGCTAGGGATGGCACATTGAGCGACAGACAGAGAACCACGTTTATCTCAACCACACTAACAAAAATCGCAAGTCGGGAAACATTTCCACAAATAGTCTCATCCTGTGACAATGAACAGACCCACAGAATAGAGTGAGCGTGTGAACTGTGACTCATTCGAAAAGGAAAACACTCAAAAGCAGGTGTTTGTGAATCGCATATCCCTTTCCAAAATATTCTGTTCGTAGCCAGCGTCCTGTAGGCATGCTGCAAATTTCGCCACAAATGAGTTCATCGGTCAAAGTGACCATGTTCAGAAATGCCCATCAGATGGGAGTCGCCCACCCGCCCTGTTTGGTTTGTGCTGCAAAATAGTGATCACCTGCCAGACATTTCTGCCCCCTCCTCTTTTTTTTGCAAAGCCCCACGTGTGTAAAGATGCTGCCAATCCCAACTGATTGATAGCCATTAGCATCACTAAGGACTTCTTAGACAAGCATCACAGGGTAAGGTTTTATCAAAATACATTTATTTATTAATTTCCATTTGATTAAAACTTTTTTAGCTACTTTTCTACCTTGTGGAACGTGAGGTGGCTTACAATGTAAATAAAACCACAATTATTGAAAACACATAACCTCCCCCCCCACAATTTAAAATACCAGTTAGGACCACCAATTAAATTAAAATTATATCAGTCAAATGTAATCCTAAATAAAACTGTCTTCAACTGCCTCCTGAAGATCAAAAAGGGCTGCCCCTGAAATTGTAGGGCTGCCCCTGAAAAGGCCCTCTCTCATGTGTCCGCCAGACGAGCTTCTTTGATTGTTGCGACCAGGGGTCATTTCGTAGAAAAAGAGCTAGGGGAACTCATTAGCATAACTCATTAGCATATGCCACACCCCCTGACATCAGGGGCCCGGCGGTGGACCTGGAAGGCCAGCGGGAGTGCGAGGAAGCCCCGCCGAGGCCCTCCCTGGCCCTAGGCAGGCAGGGGTGGGGAGAGGCGGGGACGAAGCAACTTACCCTCCCTCTTCTCCTGCCTCCTCCTGGCTGAATGAGGGCTGGAAGCGGGGCGGCCGGAAGCAGGGGGCGGGGCTTCGTCATGTGCCCTGCCCCCTGCACCTCACCAGGGGGAACTGCGTTCCCCCGCGTTCCCCCCCGAAATGACCTCTGGTTGCGACAGTCAAGAGAACCTCTCCCTCTGATCTTTATGACTGATTTCTATGATTTGTGGGTGATTTAATTGTCTATTTAAACAATTGTCTGCTG
>NW_015214821.1:0-1403 GCF_001447785.1 Gekko japonicus | reverse complement strand
TTATGGGCCCAGCACGCTTCCGCTGTGTGTTTTTCCTGCAAAAATGCCAGAGAACAGAGTCACAAATTATTTTTAAATCGCATTTGGATCTATGGTGATCAGGCAATGGTCCTGAGTTTTCTTCATGAGCCTGTGGGACTAGACTCAAGGTCTATGTCTTCGAGCCGAAGAGAATCCTGTGGTGTTTGATCTGACTCATCTTTTTCCCCGCGAACCGAAGGAAGCTCAAGGAGCCGGAGCGAAAGAAAGGAGGAGGGGGTGAGACTGATCCTGCGGAGCAACTGAAAAAAGGCTTGGAATCTCGCGCACATCAAAGGATCGCCAGTTTCCTCTCTACAGTTCTACAGTTGGCTGAGTATTACTAAGGCACAATGTCTGCTAACAAAAATCTTGCATTCTTTAGCCTCCCAGTTTTGAATTCTAATAACTTTGCATGGTGGGAGAGATCTATACGGAATGCCTTACAGTCGCATTCTGCTCTCTCTGTTCTGGAAGATGGCGAGCCCCCCCAAGAAGGGAATGCCCTGACTAAATACCAGGCAAATGATGGCCTTGCCATGTCTCTTATTATGGGCTCGATTAACCCAAGGGACAATATGGAAATGTTAAAATGTAAATGTTCTAAAGAGATGATGGAAAAGCTTGAGAAAACTTATGCCTCGAAGAATGATGCTAATTATGTGTTCCTCCATCAAAAGCTTTTCAATGCACGCATGCAAAGTAGCCAGTCTGTACTTAAACATTTGACTTTTATCATGGAGACTTACGATTCTCTCAAGGAAATGGGGGAAGAGCCGAGTGAAAGGGCTTTAATATTTGTAATTCTTAATTCTTTAAGCAAAGATTTTGCACATGAGGTTGCAGCTCTCAAGGCATCTCAGAATTTATCTCTGGCCCATGTACTAGCTTACCTAAAGCAAGAGGGTCAAAGGAGAGAAGCGTCTAAAGCTGCAGATGACTTGTCTGTGTTAAGTGTTAGCTCTGATTGTGAAAGGAAGGATGGCAAGAGAAATGTAAAATGTTTTCACTGTGGGAAATTGGGGCACATCGCAAAAAACTGTCAGTCAGAGAGTTTGCCTAAAGGCCTCGCGCCAAAACTAACCGCCCTGAGTCTAACCGCTCTGAAACAGGATGTCCTAGGGGGCGTGACCAAGGAAAGCCAAATGGTCACACTGAGAGACGGAGAGTGCTTGCTGTAACAGAGAAGCAGGAGCAAAGAGCTAATGTTGTGAAGCAAGAAAGCAATATGCATGCATTGACTGTCACTGAGGAGAATGACGTGAAAGATGAATTATTTCTTATTGATAGTGGGAGTGGTTTTCATGTTAATTGTGAAAAGTGGTTTATTGACTTGGATAGAAGCTGCACACCCAGTCTTTTTTTTTTTTTTAATAAATTTATTT
>NW_015214820.1:0-1404 GCF_001447785.1 Gekko japonicus | reverse complement strand
GCGACTTGGCTATTAGTATAAGGATAGTAGAGCCCATATATGGTAGAATGGACACCACCTCTTCAGTCTGCAAGTGGTGAATTCCTGCTTTAAATGTTCTTTCACATTAAACATTCCCAGAAAATAGAAACTTATCCCAACAGGAAGAAAGGCTCTGTTCTCTCTCTTTATTTGTTGTGTTGGTGTTCTTTTTTGAGAGAGGTTTTTGTTTGTGTGTGTATTTGTTTTGTGTTTTAGAGGGAGGATTCCTTAATGTGGTGCTGCAATCTGAAATGGGGCAATTCATTCTACCACCTCAAGTCTCTGGAACTTCATCAGCACCTCACTTCCCTGCACGTGTGACTTAAGATTTGTGTGTATGTGTGTATGTGTGTTCTACAAGATGAGGTATGTGTCTAACTCTAATTCAGAAAAACAATGTACCTAGTGTGGAATTAGAGGTATAACCCAAAGGCATTCTTAGGCCCCGGTCATGTGAAAGGTTTTGGGCCGGGAGAGGGACGGATCGGGGGCGCAGCAAACAGGCGTGGTCCCACTGCAACATCTGGGAAACGTTGCACACCCGTCCCCGATCCAGCCCTTCAGGCCGAAAAGGCACATCTAAAATAAACCACCTACAGAGGTGGACTTACCAGCACGGCCGCATCAAGCGCGGCCATGGGATCGCCGGCGCGTCCTTCTGTTGGCGCATCCAAGACCCCTAGCCGAACTGCGCATGCTCACACATGTGCAGTTCAGCAGCCTCCGACTCTGTCTCGTCGCTTTCTCCCCGGTCTCCCCGGCATCTGATCATGCCGGGGAGCAACTGCACGGCAGCTCACGGGATCTGTATGATCCCGCCGCCGTGTGTCTATTTTGGTGCGGCTTTCAAAAGCCGCACTTTGCCCATGCTCCCCCCCCCCATGTGGCAGGGACCTTAGTATTCCTAGTTTTAAGAGAACAAACAGCATTCACGGAATCTCTCAAGGTTAGATTGAGGTCATAGAATGGCTTTTTTCTTTGCAGAAATGGACCTCACTTGTTAAATAGTGGGTTCCATGGATGAACAGACCCCAAGTCTAGTGATCAGCCCTACTTTATTAGTGATTTCAGCACAAACAAGACAAATCTCCAGGGCCGCAGCCCTATTTAAATAGCATGCAATTGCCACACCCAAACACACCCCATTCCCAACGATAGGCTATTTACATCACATTACTTCTTGACTGGTTACTTCCAGAGTCCTGGTGGGCTATTGTTCTAAGGCTCCAAGCTCAGCCCACCTCTGGTAGCACAGTCCTGGATTGTTTCAGTCCCAATATATAACATCACTTTAGACCCTTGCCACACTGTCACACAGCCCAGGGTTCCCTACCTCTGAAGAAGAGAAGGTCGCGTGGAGGCACAGACCTAAGGAGGTCAGCA
>NW_015214819.1:0-1408 GCF_001447785.1 Gekko japonicus | reverse complement strand
AAAATAAATAAATAAATGGATTGTGGAGACGATCAAGCTCGGCTACTTGCTCACCAAGAAACCACTCCCCGGCCCGCTACGAGCACACTCTACCCGGGCGATTGCGATATCCACGGCCTTCCTGCGAGGTGCATCACTTGGTGACATCTGCAATGCAGCAACCTGGGCTACTCCTCACATGTTTGTGAAGCACTATGCCCTGGACGTTTGTCTTCATCAGCGTATGGTGGTGGGACGGGCTGTGTTGAAGGGGGCGCATGTTTAGAACCTTCAGCTCCCTCCTCCAGGTAGGTGGTTATTGCTTTTTAGTCTCCCAGAGGTGTGATGCACAGAGACCACGAAGAAGATAAACAGGTTGCTTACCTGTAACTGGTGGTCTTTGAGTGGTCATATGTGCATTCACACCACCCGCCCTCCTTCCCCTCTGCTTTTGGTCCTCTCCTTTTACTTGTGACTGAGGGCAACGGTCAGAAGGAACTGGCAGGATAGTCATGCCCCTCCCCTGGTCATGTGCACTGGAGCCTGGCACGTGACTCGGGAGCGGGCACGAAAATCCCTTTTAACTTTCTACAATACCCATCGGGGTCGGCACAGGTGCACTATATCCCAGAGGTGTGAATGCACAGATGACCACTCGAAGATCACCAGTTACAGGTAAGCAACCTGTGTTTTTTTTTCCTGTCAGTAAGATGGGCCAAGCTAGCTTGATCTCATCAGATCTTGGAAGCTAAGCAGGGCCAACCCTAATTAGTACTTGGACAGCAGACCCCTGGGACACCATAAGTCGGCCGTGACTTTAAGATGACCAGGCAAGGTGGCAGGGGCGGGGGGGGCAATGACATGATAAGAGTTATAATATCATGCTGAGAGCAGGCTTCCCTCTAACGTGCACAGATATGGACTTACACTTGAGACAAGCGGGATTTTTAAAAAGTGAGCGGGGCAAGTGTGTGTGAGAGAGAGACTGCCTAGGCTTGCTTCCTGGGAAGCAAGTCTCCTGGATCTCTGCTCTGGGTCTTCTCCTGAATAAGTCAAAGCTGTTGGGGGTGGGTGCAAGGAAATATCCTTTCTGAGTTTTCTCCTCCTTGGGGAAACCTGAGCAAAAGAACCCACCCACTGAGGTGATCTTGTTGTTTCTGGCAAGCCCCCTTTCCCCTGCTTTTCTCCTGCCATCTCCTCTCTCTTCTAAAACCTTGGCAGTTTGCTAAAAGTTGACGAGCAGAAGGAGGCTGAAGTTGGTTCCTTATTTGCACTTCCTTATTCATTCCTTATTCGTTACTTATTCGTGCGTTTGGGGGCAGCTTTGTGTGCATGCAAGAACAAAAAAAAAAAAACCCACTCGAAAGAATCTGCCAGACCTTGTAGGAATGCCACTGTTGGAAGAAGAGGAGGCTGAAGTTGGTTCCTT
>NW_015214818.1:0-1399 GCF_001447785.1 Gekko japonicus | reverse complement strand
CAGCTCCCATATTAATTATCATTATATTATAGATTGTGCGGTGTATGTGGACAGGGAGAAACCACCTTGCCTACGACTATTCACTATGTTAGTAGCAAAAGGAAGCTTTGAGCCAGAGGCCTTTTTGATCACAACACATTCTCACAGCCACTGTTCCCCTTGTTGCCCATTTTTTACTTTCTATAAAACTTAGCTGAACAGTTTTCTTTTATGAACCTTAACCAAAAAAGTATAATCCCTTCTATACACAAGCTTTGGATATTTGTGTACTAGATTTCCATATTTTTATTTTTTAATACAGACACTCCCTTTGTTCTTCCATTTTTAATGCTTGATTTCATAATAATTTAAAAGACATTCTTAAAGTCCTTGGGTGGTGGTGATAGGTAATGAGCTAGCGTGTAACTAACAGCATGTTTCCCCCAGAAATACCTCTGTGATTTGTGCTAAGTTAACACCTCTTCCTACTGCTCGGTATTTAAGGTCTGAAGGGTTCTGTGCTTGGAACTGGGTCTCCCAAAAATTTCTACTCTGATTTGGAAAGTCATAATCAATTTTACATATCAGCCTCTTAATGCCAAGAACCTTCCACCTACTTGATTGGCAGTTTGAGAGTGTTTCAGGTCTCGGTGGAATAAAACTGCAGGCTTCAAAATTGTACAACTGGCTCCTTTGAGGTCTTTGACCTCATTGGGAGAGAAAGTGTTAATTATTAAGAAGCTTTTTTAAAAGACTGGAACTTGTTACTTCAAGATGACAGACAGAAATGTTCCCCACTCTGTCTGGGAATCAAATACTTAGCTGAATTTGATTTTCCATTATATCTTTGCATGCTGATGATACCTAAATTAAAACAGTCATATATGCTTGCACACTGTAATATGCTATTTACAGCATTAGATGACGGGGTGTTTTGCCAGGATTCCCTCAGAACAAGATTTTTGTGATTGCTCCTTGTCAATGGTTGATTCGTTACTGCACATCTTCATTGTCATAAATATAGTGCTGCGAGGGAGCATTTCTAGCAATATGGTTGTTAAAATATTCAGCTACTTCTGATACCCATGAATTAAGACTGTTTCTGAGTGGCTTCTCTAAAACTTGCATAGTTGATGTGGCTGATTTTTTCTCTGCTGTTATTTTTAATTCTTAAATCCTTTTCTTGGTGTATGGTTTATGGACTGTTACATCTGAATAAAGACATGTTTGAAGGAGAAGATCTGAAATCATCCTTCCTTCCCTTGCCACCTCCTGCAGTATAAGACCACTGGCAAGGAAACTAAAGCTCAATCAAAATAGTTCGATGTAAAAGGCCACCTATCAGAGTATTCTTGAAGTGACCACTGAAACCACAGTGCTTGTGGTACTGGTGTAAACAGTAACCACATCACATCCGTCT
>NW_015214817.1:0-1390 GCF_001447785.1 Gekko japonicus | reverse complement strand
AAAAGATGGTGCGTCCCATCAAAACTCCAGCATGGCCAGAAATATTTCTAGATGTTGGTCATTACTGCAGAGCCTTATGGTGTGCAGAGTTCTTGTGCAGGTAAGAAGATACTATCTGTGTGATCTTTCCCATGCCCAGAGTCTCATTTAAAAACTGACTTTGGCTTTAGGATCCTATGAATCTTACATCCCAAATCCTAGGCAAGACAAAGTTGCCACTTCCTGCCCTCATCACCAGCTGCAATTAGCCAGACGGACAATGTGCATGACACCAAAAGCCCTTCCCAACAGCCTCCCCAAGACAACATTCCTTTAGCATTCTAGCAAAGTCGTAGCAAAATTTCGTGTTCTAGCAGCATTCTAGCAAAGTGAGAGGGAAAACATTCAAGTAAAAAAAAAAAAAATCCTACAGAAAGATGCCCCAAAGAGGGCATAACTTAGATGCCACGGCTAGTTCTGAGTATTAAAAATACAAGATATTTCTTCTGGGGAGGAGGAGAGGCCTCCATCCAATATTAATTGGAGGTTTTATTCATAATACATGTAGAAATAAGAAACCCCTTCGTTCTGGCCAGAATCTAAGAGCCTGTATCTCCACTGAGGCCCTCCCATGAGGAATTAGAGAAGGATGATCTTCAGGCTTCAAGAGATCAATAACGCTGAAATCCTAAACTCTGATAAACTGGGTGGGTTATTGATTTGTTGACCTACCATAACGGAGCCACTCAAGACCCTCCTGTCAGGACAGGTTGACAGTTTTCTCTTGACTGCTCCTTTGTTCGAGTCTTCATCTTTAATTTGTGGTGGGGTTTTTTTAAGTAAAGCTAACTTAGACTACAGCACATACATTTTTCAATTGAAAATGGCAGCGGCTACAGAACATGCCTTCTGCACAAAGAGGTCTTGGTTCAATCCCTGGCCTCTCAAGCAAAAGCAGATCTTGGATAGTAGTCCTGGGAAAGACCCTTCTGCTTGACAGCCTGCAGAGATGCTGACAGTCAGACACACACTAGGCTAGATGGAACTCTCCTCCATTGTATCTCACAACAGCCCTGTGATGTAGGCTAGGTTGAGAGAGTGTGACTTGCCCAAGGCCACCCAGCAAACGTCCATTGCAGGATAGGAATCTGGACTTGGGTCTCCGAGATCCACTGTACCACAATGGAGATTAAGAAATAGGCATTTTCATAGGGAGTGAGTATAAATGGGGTTTTATTGTTGCTGTTTTTAAATCAAAATATAAGCTGCCTTGAGCCACAAAGGAAAAGTAGACTATCAATATTTTAATAAATAAATACATCAAGTAGATGCCAAATGAATATGTTCAAGGACATATTAAGATGTAAAGGAGATGGGTGTCCCTGTTTGGGTGTCTCGTCTTTCTTTCTTA
>NW_015214816.1:0-1415 GCF_001447785.1 Gekko japonicus | reverse complement strand
AGACAATGTGCAGACACACACCCACACACAAAATTCTTACAACAATAAAGAAACAAGTAATTTTGATGCAGGCAAGAAGAAACAAGGCATGGTCGGGACAGCTCAAGCTTTAACCCAGTTTGGATTGTGCAAATGCTGACAAACCAAACTAGGCAGTCATTTAGCAAAACTGCACTAAGTGTGGAGGGTGAGTTCAATCAATTGTGCAGTTCAGAATGTAATTAATAAACTTTAGTTTAAAACTTTAGTTTGGGACATTGAGTAAATTCTCTTTTACTTGTAACCCATGATGTTATTAGATTCATATTTTTGTTTCATTTCATTCCTTTCATTTGTAACTGACAGTGCCCACCAGCATGGCATCATCTGTTGAACAAACAGCTCTGCCTCCTCAAGATATCTCTTCAAGAACAGCAGGCTAACTCAGTGCAGCTCAACAAAAAGTTGTATCACTTAGCAAACTTTTAATAATCACTTTTACAACCCTGTTACGTAAAGGGGAAATTTCACATGTTATTAACTTTTGTAAAATCTAAATAAATTAAATGAAACCCAGATATCATCTTGAAAATGTCTCTGCCAGTGCCCACTTGGACTAAACTCCTGATGCTTTCATCAACAATATCTTCCCCATCTTTATTTTCTACAGTTCCGTTTTTCATTAAAGCAAAATTGAGGGGTTTGTAGCTTTCTATGATACTATTGATGATAGAACATTTTTGCAGGTCATTAATTCATAGGGTTGCAATAAGTCAGAAATGATTTGATTGCACTTCACACACACACACACACACAATTTCTCTTCTCTTTTAATGTATAATGCTTGGATATTAACCTCCATCCCAGAACAAACAGCTGTATTAAAATTCTTCCCTGCAAATTCATTTGCCAGCCTTTTAATATTGTTGAGTTGAAATTACCTCTCCCCCCCGAGTCTTATGATCACTCAAGCTGAATACACACAAGCTTTGAATTCATTTCAAACTCAGGTGAAGTGAGTCCCATAATTCCAGTAATTTGCATCAAGCATTCTGCTGTCTGAAGGGTCTATAGCTGCCAAGCAGCTCAGTTGGCATCCGAGATCTAGCTAAGTGGTGAATCATCTTGCAAGCAGGAATTAAACCATCCAAGCAGATGGTTATGGTATGTAGTCACAGCCAAGTGATCATGTATGTACATCACTTCTGCATGTTGAAGACAGCAGTCTCCTCAGCCAGGTTAACTGACAGTCCATCAAATGTTTTCATGCATAAGACTAAGGAAGCATGACTTTCCATATGCTGCACCTCACTAATATCTAATTCCACCTTCACAGCATGTACCTTGAGAAGGGTATACATAAGAATTTTATAAAGGTTTGCAGTTTCTTTTAAATGAGACTATAAATGCCAAAGTTGTGCTTATATTTAAATAAA
>NW_015214815.1:0-1405 GCF_001447785.1 Gekko japonicus | reverse complement strand
CCCCTGACCTCCTACTAAACAAACAAGAACCAAACAGTACCCAGCCATCCTTCCAAAAAGTCCATCTCAGCCATAGTACATTTCTCAAAAAAAATAAAATAAAATATTGAATTAATGACTCCAGCTGCAGGAGAGTTGAATTTTAGCCAGTTTATGCCAATAAATAAAAAAAAACTGTGGACTTGAAAAGGGACATCCAATCTCACTTCCTACAGAGCCACAGAATTAAGTGCATACAAACTATCTCTCTCAAAGGCGTTCTTATAATCTAAAGCTTTGGGCTGTGATAAAAAATAAATTGCACCTTCAGGCCACCAACCGAGACCAGGAGGGATCCAACAGACAATAATGCCAGAAGTGTTGATAACATAGAAATACATGCAATATTTGCAATTCTGATACAATAGGATACGTTACTTGAACATTCAATCACAACTCAGCTATTTCTTACTTGTATTCAAACAAGTATCCTATTGATGGGGTGAAAAGCTCACACATTGCTACTTATCACCTTGTAAGTGGCAAAGGCTGCAATCCTGCCCACAGATTACTATTGGCTTCAGTTGAAATGAGCAGTCTACTTGTGTTGCAGAACTGCAATTATGTTCCATTAAAATTAATGAGAATTTTGCTACGGGTTTCTAAGAGAGAAAAATTCTCTATGAAAAAAAGTCACATAAAGCTACAATTAGGGGATATTACCATTAAAAACAGGGTATCGGGGCCATTTCCAGGTCTGGGGGTGGGGTGGGTAGACAGTTCCCAAGAGCCCCCTTCCTTCCTATGCTCACCCCCAGGCCCTCCTCTCGGACACTCCTTCTTTCCCACCCATCCACATGCCACCCACTTCCCTGTATCCTTCTCCTGGCCCTTACAAGCCCACCAACTGCCAATGTTCATAGCTGCCTCCAGCCCATTCCCCAGTAGCACTAACAATGCAAGCATCTGGGACTATGGGTGGTGGAGCAGAAGCAAGTGAGTGGGTGTGGGGGTGTATATGATGTATATGATGTGGGGGTGTATATGATACTAGTGGGCTGTGGGCTGTGCCAGAAGACCTGGCAGCTGTCCCACCTCAAGGTATGCTGATCCTCAGCCACCACACAAGCACACAAGCACATGACACGACACACATGCCCATCTCCATGCAGCACAGTAGTAGGACCTAGGGGGTGCGTAAGTAGGATGGGGGTGTTTCATCACCCCTCACAGGTGGTTCCCTGGGGAGATTGGGGGTATCCCAGCCCGTAGGGCATGAGGCGGTTCCCATGAAAGCCTTGCACTTCAGGGATCAGACAATGCCTTTGGAGGATCATCTTTCAGCAGCAACTAGGGATAAGATTTGCAGAGGGAAGTATTTAGGGAATTGAAGGATGAGGATGAGGACTTGGAGAAAAGGGATAAG
>NW_015214814.1:0-1408 GCF_001447785.1 Gekko japonicus | reverse complement strand
CATCACAAGTAGCAAGTATTCACAAGGCTTTGGACCGGTATGGTAGAAATCATAGGCAACCAGGCTTGCTGTACAATATTCATGGGTCCTTCCCCATGCATACATCCCTTCTTTGGATCATGGCCAGTGATTTTACTCAAGGTGAGTCAGTGAATCCACATCTTGGTGCTGCCAAGAGCTAAAAGCCACCAGCAAGATTCAGGGCAAGATTTATGTGTCTGATTCTCCAAAGCATACAAGGTTCCACCCTCATTTCATCCTCACAATAACCCTGTGAGGTTGTTTAGAGAGACTGACAGGTCCAAGGGCACCAAGGGTAAGGGAAGGATCTGAATCCAGGTCTCCTGAGGATTATAATACATCGCTGTAGTTACACCACCAGAGCACACTGCACCAGCTCACAGATTCTTTCTACGCTTCCTTCACACCACTCAGACCTAACTGTATATCTTCTGAAAGAATAGGCCCTACTTTGAGTCGATAGGGCCCTCAGAATTTAACACACCCACCCACCCCATTCTCTACGCACTTGGCATCTCTTTCTGAGGTAAATTTGCTAACAAGCCTGGAGAAAAATGTCACAGATAGGCTTAACGGGCTGTTATTTACCAGGTGATATTATTTGCTTCCATTCTATGAAAAGCTTCAAGTGTCCATTTCCACACATTAAACCTTGATTAAAGGAACAGGACATTTTTCTTCAGGCCTGTTGGCAAGACTAGTTTGAGGTGAGAATTGACCCCAGGTCTCTAGAATTCACATCCAACGTTTTGTTCACTCTGCCTACACTTGAGCTCAGGTGTCTGAAAGCACACCCTGTAGATTTAAAAGGGGGACGTGATATTTATACTGAGAGGGTGTGGAATTGTGTGCGTGTGTTGCTCCATAACAGGAATGAACTGGAACCTGTTTTGTGAGTCCTTTGGTTTAGATTGTCCTGCTTGGCATCACCTCTGCAGTTTACATTACGGAGGTCAGATGTGAAGCAGCGACTTAATCTGATGCATGGCCCCACGCACAGCTGCCTTTGTAACATTTCCAACAGGCGGCAATTGTTTTCTGTGAAAGGACTATTATTCATTCTAGGATTTATAACTGAAATGCTACCCTAATGCTTTTTTGTTTATTTTGCTTTGCTTAAGAACCTAAAGAAGCCCTTAAGCATATAAGCCAAGGAGACGATCCCTATCTCTCTGCCAGACACATCCGGCAGGGAACACCATGGCTTGAATGAGTTTGAGAAAGTTGGTAGACAATGAAATCTGAAACAAATGTTGGGCGTGGAAGTTCAGGCATTTGTTTTTACTGCTGTACATCTGCAATGCTGAATTTATGTGCCAGTTCACAGTTTCAAGATGAAATGCTCATCTGCAATAATGTCCCAGATTTCCGTGTGTGTGTGTGTGTG
>NW_015214813.1:0-1415 GCF_001447785.1 Gekko japonicus | reverse complement strand
TTGTGAACCTAATTGGCTGAAATTAGTTTTTTAAAAAAGGTCCTTAGAAATACCTTTAGATCCACTTTATTTATCATCTGCCTCCAGAATCTCTTCACAGGGGTCCCCACCTAGCTTAAGAGCAGAGATTTAAGCGATCCGCTTTATTTATCATCTGCCTCCAGAATCTCTTCACAGGGGCCCCCACCTAGCCTAAGAGCAGAGATTTAAGCTCTTAGCTGGTATCTGGGACTTAACACATCACAGTGGTAGCTCTGTGGTCAGCCTAGACACGAGATTTAGCCTTGGAGTTCAATTACAGCATCAGAGACAATTACAAATATGAATGATCTTTATTCAGTGCAAAGCATAGCAAAAGACTACTAGAGGATACAAAAATAACAAAGCCTATGGCTATTTGCCCTTACTACACATTAAGCAGAGTCATAGTTACCCAGTTGAGTCTCAATAGTCCAAAATAGTCCATTGCATAACAGTACAGGTAGGCACCAAGGGATTTTGAAGAGAAATCCCATCTTGCATAAGTATGTAGTCCAGATCTGTTCAGAGATACAGCTTCACAGTAACACAAGGTTGCTCTTTGTTTATTCCCAGGAGCAATAAAGCAAGCAAGACCAAGAGAGAGAGAGCGAGAGAGCAGCAGCTCTCCCATAGAGACCCACAGAATTATACCCCCCCATCCCAGTCATAATTAGCTGTGGCCACCAGCCAACCACGAGTGGCAGGGGTGTGTGCCTAATTGTTGGTTGCCATAGCTGTAACATCAGGTGTGTGAGGATTGGCTAGAAGTTTGGAGGCCCTGCCTGCAGTCAGGTGATCCACCTCTAGCTTTCTCCATTGTGTACATGTGAGCCAGGAGCCTTCAAGTCTGGCTCTTAGCAGAGAGGTGTTAAGGAATGTAGGTATATGGCATGGCTATTAGATGGCTCAGGCCATCTGGTCTCACACTAGACCATTTGGGGCCTGCAACAGAAAACAAGCAGAATGTCATCACAGGAGAAGGCATGAGAATTTAGAAAGCAATATTTCTATACAGTGAGCGGCGCCCTATCCTTCGGCAAACTGAAGAAACTAATCGAGGGACCTAACAAAACAGCACTAAACATTCCTTGATGGTTGAAAAGTTTGGTCACGGGTCTTTGGAAGCTGATCTCCTTTAGCTGTTGAAAGGGGCAGAGAAACAGGTTGCAGGAAGTTTACATTTGGACAGAGAGAGAATGGTGCGTTTCACAGCACAGAATGCAGAAGAGGGAGGGGGCTGCAGGAACCCACAATGATTCTTGGAGAATCTTTGGCACAGGATCTGCACTTTTACCGCCCGCTGGAGCTAAGTTGTACTGGGTGCACAGACATGTCAATAAAACAAATAGGACACTTTACACTGAACAAGGGAGCTTTGACTCTTGAAAGCTCAC
>NW_015214812.1:0-1471 GCF_001447785.1 Gekko japonicus | reverse complement strand
GGTGCAGTGATTTATAGAAACGCCTTTCCCTGAATAGTGGGCCCAGAGGCGCTTAAGTAATTTGCCCAGTGACAGGAACCAGAGTTTCTCTTTCCACTGGTTTCTGCAGTCATAGGGAAACTGGCAGAGGTTTTTTTTCTGTCAGGGAAGAGGAGGTGAGTTCTTTGTGGCTGATGGTCGGTGCTGAACTGGCCTTCACTTGCCATGTTTCTCCTGGGAAGGGGTCCAACCTTCCAGGGGACCTTGGCCATGTGTAAGTGCAAGGATGATTGAAGCTTAGAGCCTTGGCTCTGCTGGAGCGTTTCTGCCAACAGAGGGATTTCCCCCTCTGGAACAAGACTTTCTTACTTGCCTCCTTCCACTGCAGTCCATAAGGTGTAGCATGCATTGGGCACTGGTGGGGGGGGAGATCCCTCAGTCTGTGGAAACAGTCTGGTGGAGCCAAGACAAAAATTGTAAAATGGTTTGCAAGCAAGGATTGCTTCAGCCAGCCCTGTTGATTTAGGGTAATACTCCCGCCTCTCTACTTGGGATTAAAACCTAACTTGATGAAACTTGCTTCCAAATAAATGTGGTTAGGTTTGAACAGTTCATTGTGGGCCCCTTCTGTAAGGGCAGCCTTGTCCCATTAGGCCATGGTCTGCCGAGTCACTGGACACTCACAAACAAAACGTCTGGCTGCAGCGGAGATGGCCATACCAACCAGTAGCTGTTCTGGGTTAGCAGCTGCTTCCCAGAGCCCCTGGAGGTTAGAACACGCAACATACTCCTTAATAGCCCATGGGTGGTCCTGAGCAAGAAGGAGCTGGGCAGAGCAGGCTGGGAGCCGATTTGCTGGTGGTGATTGGCCAAACCTGATAGATGGCTCAAGGCCACAGCCCAACTAAGCAGGCACTTGAAATCTGCTGGCAAGCCAGAAATAGCATCTGCAACTACTCATCATGTCAATCAGAAGGCGGAGACTGGCTGAGGAAGTGGATCTGGCAGGACTAACGGGTAGGTTCTTGGGGACAGAGCCACTCCCATGGATGGGAAAGCCCACCTCTTGGGAGGAGCCCAGGTAGTTGACCATGCCTGCTCAGACTAGGGAGGAGCCTTAATAAGAGGGGGGAGGAAGAAGAAGAAGAGATCGGATTTATACCCCGCCCTTCACTACCCGAAGGAATCTCAGAGCAGCTTACTAACTCATTTCCCTTCCCCTCCCCACAACAGACACCCTGTGAGGTAGGTGGGGCTGAGAGAGCTCTTTCAAGAACTGCTTGTGAGAAAATAGCTCTGAATGAACTTGTAACTGACCCAGGGTCACACCAGCAGCTGTATGTGGAGGAGTGGGGAATCAAACCTGGTTCGCCCAGGTTAGAGTCTGCGCTCCTAACCACTACACCAAACTGGGAGGTAGACCCAGCAAGAAGGAAGGTTGGAGAGTAGATGGAGAACCAGAGCAGAAGAAGAGGAGAAGAAGAGATTGGAT
>NW_015214811.1:0-1353 GCF_001447785.1 Gekko japonicus | reverse complement strand
GAACCTTTACCTTTACCTTTTAAGGAAAAAAATGTATTTTTCATTTCATGGTAGATTGAAAAAATCCCCCGAGTGCTTCCAGATGGATGATGAATTCTTTTCAGGTGCTAGAGGTGCTGATTGCACACGGTTAGGAGCTACCCAGGACACTGGGGTTGTGTTGATCTCCAGTCGTCCAAAGGGCGGACTTGGCATTTGAGAGATCCACCACTTTTGAAAACATCTGCCGAACCTACGGTTTTCACCAGGCTCCTGAAACCTGAAGTAATATCAGTCCAGCATCTGAAAAGATGGTTCTGCTTAGAGACGCAGCAATTCAGAATTGAATTTGGGATGTGAGTCTCCATGTTTTGGAAGCCTGAATTAATTGCAAGTTAAGCACAAATCACTCTGAAGCTCAGTTTGTAATTGGTTCTGCACCTGCCCCTTCCATCGCCTAGGGTTGCCGGGTTCCTCCTGGCAACGGGGGTGGTGTTGGGACTTACCAGGAGGGAGGCCCGGGCTACATCGCCGGCAATGTCATGATGTTGAGGTGATGGTATTTGGGCAAAAACTCTATGTAAAAATGGCTTCTGCCATAGAGTTTTTTGCCCAAATACCAGAGTGTCACCGTGACATTGCCAACACGATATTACTTCCAGTACATACTGGAAGTGACGTTGCCGCATCACTGGCCACGTAGCCTGGGCCTCTCTCCTGCTCCTGGATTGTCCCCCACCACCAGCCAACTGATTGGCATTGGGGGCGGGGCCTGGGGGCAGGGGATCCCCCGCCTCCAGGAGGGTCCGGCAACCCTACCATCACCACAACTTTCACTTTGCTTCCCCACTGAAACTTACCTAAGAGCACAGCACAAAGGGCTGTTGCTGTGACCCTTGTGGGTGCTAAAAGTCCATCTCAGCAGGAGTTTTCATTGCTTGCCCTATTGACCAAGAAGATTTTGAGAAAGAGATGAAAGCAGTGGGCAGATGAGGATTCCAGGCCTCCTTCGTGTTCCTTGGGATGTTATTCGGAACTGGGATGCGACAAAACAGAACAACAAAATGGGCCTGGGGTAAAAAAGCTAATTTGGGGGGCAATTCCGCCGGCTGATTCCAAATCACGTTTGAGAATTCTCAGTGATCGCCAGTTTTGCCTTTTACCCTTCCAGCTAGTTTACTCGAACCTATTAGCTCCAGTCAAGGTTTTTGGGTCTTTCAAGGCCTCAAATTCAGACAGGGCAAGCCAGTGTCAAAGGTCCCCTGCCCTATCTGGCTGTGAGCTGACCATCCCAGTGGCTGGGGTAATCTGTTTTGGGGTTTTTTTGGGGGGGTTTGGTATTTTTCAGGGCCACGGTGGCTCAGAGGTTGAGAT
>NW_015214810.1:0-1456 GCF_001447785.1 Gekko japonicus | reverse complement strand
TCATAATGCCCCTGTAAAAATCAATGGTGGTCACCACACCTCAAAACAGATATTGTAGCACTGGAAAAAGTGCAGAAAAGGGCAACTCGAATGATAAAAGGGTTGAAACACTTTCCCTTTGAAGAAAGGTTAAAGCACTGGGGGCTCTTTCGCTTGGAGAAACGATGGCTGAGGGGTGACATGATCGAGGTTTATAAGATTATGCATGGGATAGAGTGGATAGAGAATGAGGTACTTTTCTCCCTTTCTCACCGTACAAGAACTCGTGGGCACTCAATAAAATTGCTGAGCAGTCAGGTTAGAACAGATAAAAGGAAGTACTTCTTCACCCAAAGAGTGATTAATCCATGGAATTCACTGCTGCAGGAGGTGGCGGCAGCTACAAGCATGGACGGCTTCAAGAGGGAACTGGATAAACCTATGGAGCAGAGGTCCATCAGTGGCTATTAGCCACAAGGTATGGATAGGAACTCTCAGTCTGGGGCAAGTGATGCTCTGTATTCTTGGTGCTTGGGGGTGGGTGGGCGGACAGTGGGAGGGCTTCTGGAGTTCTGGCCCCACTGGTGGACCTCCTGATGGCACCTGGAACTTTTGGCCACTGTGTGAAACAGAGTGTTGGACTGGATGGGCCATTGGCCTGATCCAACATTGGATTCTCTTATGTTCTTATGACTAGAGTTGCCAGCTCCAGGTTGGAAAACTCCTGGAGATTTGGGGGTGGAGCCTGGGGAGGAGAGGGGCTTCAGTCCACCCTCCAAAGCCTCCATGTTCTCCAGGGGAAGTGATCTCTGTGCTTTGGGGATGAGCTGCAATTCCAGGGGATTCTAATGAACCTAATCTTAAAAATTGGATTATCATCAATGTTGCAATAGCATTGGACAATGGGAGTAGAAGACTAAGTAAAGGAAGACTGTAACGAAGGGAGAGAAAACAAGACAGAAATCACACTTACTGAAGAGGACTTGACTTTAATACGGGGTGTTTTTTTTTTAAATTTCCCCTCCTATGTAATTTATAGAAAATGCAATAAAAAATCCCCTACGGGGGGCTTTAAAAAAAAGAGAGAGAGAAGCTTAAACTCTTAAAAATTCCATTAAACAGCTTCTTTCTACATAGAGAGATATAAAACTCTTAAGCCATCTGTCATGACCCCAGCGGGTTGCTACCTTCAGCTGCCATCACTCTGGACTTTGGGTTCCTTGAGAAGGCCCAGAGTACCCTCCCAAGCACAACTAAAATGCCCCTTTTAAGTCAAGAAACATAGGCGTGATGACCAGGCAGAGAAAAATTAAACAAATGGTTTATTAATACAGTACTGGGGCAAGGAAAACAGGACCAAGTGCTTTAAAATATATAACAGCGTCTAAAGGCAAAAATAAACAAATCTAACGCGACTACCTATTACTCTTAACTGTTTCCTATTTCAAGGCCACAGCCTTTTATACCAAGCCTGTGC
>NW_015214809.1:0-1662 GCF_001447785.1 Gekko japonicus | reverse complement strand
TCCAGCCAGCACCTGGGATTTGGAAACACTGACCTCTGAAGATGACCAGAGGCAACGGGTAGGTTGATATGGGAGGAGACAATTCTTAAGGCATGTTGGTCCCAGGCTTTACAGGGCTTTAAAGGTCAATAGCAGCACCTTGAATTGAGCATGGAAGCAAACTGGCCAGTCTGGGTTGACCAAGACTGAAGCAATATAGAATCATAGAGTTGGAAGGGACCTTCAAGGTCATCTAGTCCAAACCAGTGTTCCCTCTAAGCTGAGTGAGTGTGAGCTAGCTCACAGTTTTTTAGCCTCCGGCTCACACATTTTTATCTTTGCTCAGGAAGGATGGCTCCAGAGCAAACTAATTTATGCAGGAGCCAAATTCTTTGCTCACAACTTTAAAGCCAGTAGTTCACAAAGCAGAATATTTGCTCACAAGACTCCACAGCTTAGAGGGAACATTGGTCCAAACCCCAACACAATGCAGGAAATTCACAAATACCTCCCCCACACACACCATGTTCCCTCTAAGCTGAGTTGGTGTGAGCTAGCTCACAGTTTTTTAGCCTCCAGCTCACACATCGTTGTCTTCGATCGGGAAGGAGGGCTCCAGAGCAAACTAATTGATGCAGCAGCCAAATTGCTCGCTCACAACTTTAATGCCCAGTAGCTCACAAAGTAGAATTTTTGCTCACAGGACTCCACAGCTTAGAGGGAGCATTGCCTGTGACCCGGGCTCCATACCCAGAAGATGGCAAAACAACCTCCAGGATCCCCGGCCAAACTGGCCTAGAAAAAAATTCCTTCCTGACCCCCAAAGTGGCGATCAGCATTTCCCTGGGCACGTAAGAAGGGGCCACAGGAACTAGGCACTGATGCAGCCCTTTCTGCCCTCCCTCTCATGATCTGCCTCAGTTCACAGAATCAGCATTGCTGTCAGATGGCCATCGAGCCTCTACAGTTCCTGCAACCCACTCCACTCTAGTTTTCTAATGGTGGGGGGTTTCTTTTTGTATAGTGGATAGTATGGTCAGCTTTGGGTTGGGAAATGCATGGAGATTTTTGAGGTGGATGCTGAGGAGGATGGTGTTTGGTAAGGGGAGAAACCGCAGCATAGTATAATGGCATAGAGTTCCCCTTCTCAAGCAGCAGTTTTCTCCAGGAGAACTGATCCTGTTCGTCTGTAGATCAATCTCTCTTGGAACCTCTCTGTATCTGAAGAAGTGAGCAGTGACTCACAAAAGCTCCTACCCTGCCACATATTTTGTGAGTCTTTAAGGTGATCCTGGACTTCTTGCTCTTTTCTACTGGAGAGCAATCGTCATAGTGGAGCACTCTCACCTGCCGTCTGAGGTAGCCCAGTGCAAAGACAAGTTGAAAAATTCAGCAAGAACAAGTTCAAGAAGATGATCCCAACTCAGTTTGGTGTAGTTTGGTGTAGTGGTTAGGAGTAGTGGACTCTAATCTGGGAGAACTGGGTTTGATTCCCCACTCCTCCACATGCAGCTGCTGGTGTGACCTTGGGTCAGTCACAAGTTCTTTCAGGGCTGTTCTCTCATGAGCAGTTCTCGAAAGAGCTCCCACAGCCCCACCTACCTCACAGGGTGACTGTTGTGGGGAGGGGAAGGGAAAAGGGACTGTAAGATGTTCTAAGACTCCTTCAGGTAGTGAAGTGCA
>NW_015214808.1:0-1436 GCF_001447785.1 Gekko japonicus | reverse complement strand
ATTCTATCAGCTCTCAGCCTGCAAAGAACTGTGATTCTCAAATGGGTTTTAGGTAAAAATTTGGACCTTGTAGGGCTCTGTTTTTCCAAATAAGATGACCATCCACTATTTGTTTCTTCTTCCCAGAATGCAAATGCTGGAATCTAACAACTCCAGCAATCAAAGTATGAGCCTGTATCCAGTATCCAACATCAAAAACTGGCATGATAAGGACTTAAGATCTGGACATGGAAAATTTGCTTTTTCCCCTCCTTCATTTTAACAATTTTGTTAACACCTGCCTGCTGAAGGGTTCTATAGAACTCGAAAGCTTGCACTACGTTTTGTGTCATTTGGGTTGGTCTCAATAAAAAGGCATTACATGCTTTTGTTTCTTTTCCAGGTACAATTGATGCCATTAATTGTGCCCAGGGTGGACTGGGAAGTTCAACTAGACTAAGAGCAAGCCCAGCTGAACAGCCCCTGGAGTAATGCAAGCCAGACCTTAGGGGCAGGGATGGGCGTAGTCTCATTCACAGCCTTTTGCAGGACAGGAGGAGACAACTGGTGAACTTCTGTTGATCCCTGCCACTGCTAAAGGGTCCAAACCAACTGGCCCCTGTAGCACTGATAGGACTTCGGGGTGGGGGCTCAGCTCTGCTGGCTTCTGACTGCCAGTGACCCACCAGGAGCCTTCCCTGAAAGTGAAATGGTCGGTCCACCCTGATGGTGCCTAGAGGTGATGAATCCCCTTCTTGCTTTAGATGACATTTTAGATGGCAGCTGCAGCCTGCCTGATACAGACATTCACTGGGAGAGGCCAATCCTGAACAGCTGCCACCAGCCATCCAATTTTTAGTCCATCCTTCTCCCAAAAGATCAGGGTAGCATACAGTTTCTCTTCTCCCCATTTCATTAGACCCACTGCCCAGTGAGGCTGGGCAAGACCGAGGGAGGAAGGATTGGCCTCAGGTCACTTAGAGGCTAAGCACAGACTTGAATTGGTCTTCCCAGTCTTGTCGGACATTCTAATCACTATGCCATACAGCCTTTGCCAGGCAGTCAAATTAAGATCTTTTGCACAAGGAGCCAACATCTGATACAATATCCAGCAATTTTCATGCAGGGGGAGGGGAGGGTCTTGGGGAGCAGGGCGTAATTGCCATGATCACATGTCAGTTTTATGATGCACCATTTCTAGGCCAAAAACAGCAATTCAGGAACAGGATAAAACGAGAAGCCAGGCAGAAAGTCCATGGAGACATCATAGAAAAGCTTCCTTTATTACTTTTTTAGTGTATTGAAGCGAATTTGTAGGGCTGTGGATACTTTGCACCAAACATTCTCTGGGAAGACAACCAAAATTTTGCAGACCGTGCAACGAGCTTGTTTTGCACAAGTTTTCCAGGACACCAGGAAGGAGAAATGAAAACAGTGATTTCGGAAGACCAAGCTGG
>NW_015214807.1:0-1672 GCF_001447785.1 Gekko japonicus | reverse complement strand
GGTCTTTTGGCTCATGAAGTAGAATTTTGACTCGCAAGACTCTGCAGCTTAGGGGGGAACATTGCTAATATGAGGCCTAATTAAACCAAAAAAATTACCCCACCCTAAATATAACAGCAGTAAGCAGGTGAGAAAGGACCCCACCTCAGCCAACCTGGCAGAGCCTCCCCAAAATGCTCAGTCCCTAAACAACCAATTAATTCTACACAGGGGGAAACCAGATGGGAAAGGCCTGTTCATGAAGGACAGCATGGCTCAAACAACAATGCCTTGGCCCTTTTCCCCATGGGCCGCACTGTACAAGGGGCCAGTGGCCAGTCACCTCTGCCCAAAAGGTGCCTCATCTTCATTGCTGCTAAAGATGGTGTGCCCAAATGCCAGCTTCCACTCCCATTCAGGTCAGGAACAGGACTTCTTTGAGCCCAGCTGACTTCTCAACATTATTCTGAGGATAAAACTAAGGAGGGCCGTACTATGTATACTCCATGAAATGTAAACAGATTCTTCTCTTTTATATAGAATCCTGACGGAGTAATTTAGGGGAAGTATTCATCTTAACCAGGGCTTTTTTTCTGGGGAAACATGCTGGAATAGAGTTCTGGAACCTCTTTGAGAAAATTCTTTATAAAACATTCAAAGGTTCGTGAGTTTTCAGTATACAGACTGAAAACTTCATTTCCCTCTTGAGAGTTCCGGCACCTCTTTTTCCACACACACACAAGAAGCCCTGATCTTAACTATTGACATTCTGCCCTTCACTGACAACTTCAAATTGCTCCTTAAGTCACAGCCAATTTTCCTCAACAATTTGTCAAAAATATTTTCTCACATGCTTTCCATATTCTGAGCTATGCATTCTCAAGTATGTAACCTTCCTTTTTTTCCGGTGTTACGTTTTATAATGCTCCAACTTCTGTTTTTCCTTGGTCATTAATATATACACCAATGATTTCTGACTTCTGCTAATTCATTGAGAGTACAGAGACCTGACTAAACATATTTACTGTTTTCTTGCGCTGACCTGGATAGCCCAGGCTAGCCTGATCTTTAGATCTCAGAAGCTAAGCAGGGTCGGCCTTGGCTAGTATTTGGGTGACCTTCAAGGAACACCAGCGTCATGAGGCAGAGGCAGGCGATGGCAAACCACCTCTGAAATTTTTGTTCAGGAGAAGTGGAATAAATGTTTTAAATAAATAATAAGTGATTTATGTAGTTTGGACATCAGTTCTAGTCTAGAAGCTGCGGTGGCTCAAGTGGTTAAGACGCTGAACTGCAGGCTGTGGAAGGTCAGTAGTTCAGCAGTTCAAGACCCGAGTGCCGCAAGACGGAGTGAGCTCCCATCTCTAGTTCCAGCTCCTGCCAACCTAGCAGTTCGAAAGCAAGAAATTGCAAGTAGATAAATAGGTACCACTTCGGTGGGAAGGTAACAGCGTTCCATGTGCCTTGGTGTTTAGTCATGCCGGCCACATGACCACGGAAACGTCTTCGGACAGTGCTGGCTCTTCAGCTTTGAAACGGAGATGAGCACCGCAACCCTAGAGTCGGATTCGACTGGCTTTCGAGCAAGGGAACCTTTACCTTTACCTTTTTTCTAGTTCCAGGAGATCTTCAGCCCCAACCTAGAGGTTAATCCAAACAGCTGAGAAAACTAGCATCACAGAGATACCAAACA
>NW_015214806.1:0-1515 GCF_001447785.1 Gekko japonicus | reverse complement strand
TTTTATAGTCATAGCTGTGCAGCAGTGAAATGGGCTGACTAGGGAGCAGTGTTCCCTCTAAGCTGAGTTAGTGTGAGCTAGCTCACAGATTTTTAGCCTCCAGCTCACAGATTTTTGTCTTAGCTCAGGAAGGATGGCTCCAGAGCAAACTAATTTATGCAGTAGTCAAATCGCCTGCTCACAACTTTAATGCCAGTAGCTCACAAAGTAGCATTTTTGCTCACAAGGCTCTGCAGCTTAGAGGGAACATTGCTAGGGAGGTGGTGAGCTTCCCCTTACTTGGCAGTCTTTAAGCAGTGGCTGGACAAACACTTGTCAGGGATGCTCTAGGCTGATCCTGGATTGAGTAGGCGGTTGGACTAGATGGCCTGTGTGGCCCCTCCCAACTCTGCTATTCCATGACTCTAAGGAGGCAGATAAAAGGAACACACCAAGAAAGGATTGCTGTGGAAGCAATGCTGTTTGCCATCCTGACTTGCTGCCCTGTACTCTTGTTCTTGTTAACCTCTGCTTGCTTTTACAGCTAGAAACCTTGACCTCGTCCTGGTTCTCAAGCCCTGGACCCTCCTTCTCCCCTGACCCCTGGACTGACCCATTGGCTCTCCGACTCTGGACTGGTTTGTAGACTGTGCTCTTGTATCTGCTGTACTTGTTATTGTAGTATTTTGTGTATCCAGGAAAGCCTGGGTAGAGTAAAAGTTCCCGGCTTTGCCCTGAATGTGACCAGAAGATGGGCTGTGCTCACCAGGCTTCCCAAGTAGTTACCGTGATTCAGCGGGGGACACAGACATCCTCGCAAGATCATTCCTGCGGGGACAACAGACGCGCCGCACCATGCCGTCACCAGGAAGTGACGCTGGGCGACGCTCTGGCAATGGGGCTGGAAACTCGATGGTACCAGCGTCACTTCCTGGCGACGGCATGGTGTTACAGGGAGGAATGGTCCGGCCGGGGAGCATGTTTCCCCCGCCGGATCATGGTAAGTACTTGGGAACCCTAGTGCTCACTGAGGCTGTGGTCACCTGGCAAGCTTACTGCGATTTGTCCCCGCTGTGTATTTGATGGGGGATATTTTTTGTGGGTTGGGATGATCACACATCCCTCTCTAAACCGCTTGTATCCTGCAATGACGCTCCAAGCACCATCCAGATAACTGCATTGCTCAAGTGGCGGTGCGGTGCGATTTTTAAAAAAATTTTCTTTGCGCATGCGCATATGGGCATGGCCAAATCACCACTCCCACTTGGACGTGCTGCACTCCCTTGTTTTATGCAGTGTTTCCCGCCCCGAACAGTGAACAAAATGAACCACTGACATACAACTGAGCGCTGGAGTCTATATATGTGTGCTTGAACGTTCATGCATTGAATATATTCAGCACAGGATTGATCATGCGCACCCTGGCAAAACCTGGAAAAAAAATTCAGCACAAGAAGGACGTTCAGACGACCTAATCACATTCCTACCGAGAGATGGCCGTCCAGAGGCGAAATTGTGGATTCACAGTGCAAATAT
>NW_015214805.1:0-1439 GCF_001447785.1 Gekko japonicus | reverse complement strand
TTCTCAGAGGGAATATAAGCCGGCCTGCGCGCCTGACTAAATAAAGGTATGTTTTGCTGAAATCACTCTCCGTATGCATACTTTTCACACTTCTTATCAGGGATACTGTAGGCTGATCCTGCATTGAGCAGAGTAAAAAAGCTTTTCCTGCTGCAAGTCCCCATGGCGATCACATGGGAGATGGGACCTGGAGGTTGGCCCAAAGCTGAGTCAGTGGACTGGTGCTGTGGTTTGCTCTGAAACGGCCTGGGACTGTCCCCGCCCTGATGAGCCAGCCGGGTGTGGGTTGGGTGGCTCCTTGCTTCCTGGAACTTTGTGGTCTCGGTACAGTGGTGACGACAGAAGAGAGAGAGCACACGGCTCAGGTGCTCCCGGGTGTCGGAACTCCTCGTTGGCTGCCAAAGCTCCCCTGGCCCTCTCTCTCCTGGCCTCCTAACAGCAAGTAAAAGACACCTATTTTCGAAAATGTCCAAGAAAAAAGGTTGTGCCTGCTAATTCACACTGTAGTCTATTCTGTTTCTAATTTGTGTTTTAACTTAATTAGTGATTGATGCAATTATTTTAGTTTTAACTTGCTAGTTTTTATTGATCATTGGCTCTGTTTTCGCATGAGTAAAATTGTTATTTCACTGTCTTCAAAAGTTAGGGCATAAATCAGGGGAAGGCATAAGCCACCGGCCGAGGCTTCCCCTTGACTCTCCCTGGACTCAGCCACTGCCTGAGGATTGGACCACTGGGGCACTGCTTTGGGTCTGCTGCCCCACTTTGGGTCGGAGAGAACAGGGGCTGCCTGCCCAGCCTGAGAAACAGGCTCCCGAGTGCACGTACGGTGCCCGGCCGGGTGCCCAGTCTCCTGGGAAGAATGCCGCCATGACCACACAGTAGTGCCTCCTTTTCTGCACTTTGCCACTGAGGAAGGAGATGGACTGCAGAACTGGACCATCGCTTCTGTTGCCATGGATGGCCATGGTGCTGGAGGGGTCTCGGTGCTCTCTGGCTGGAGAGGCTGCAGCCCAAATCTTTTCTCTCGGGCGCTGCTTAGCCTTCTTTTCCTTCCTCCAAGGAGCCAGGGCAGTCAGAGAGTCTCGCCCTCCATTTTAATCTTACAGCAACTCTGGGAGGTTTGCTAGGCTGAGAGAGAGCAATGAGTCCAAGGTCTCCCCGTGAGCAGAGAAGGGGTTTGGAGGTGGGTCTCCCCGGGCATATTCAGACTCCCCCTAACTGGCCCAGGGCACTGTTTCTCCTTCCAGTAGATGGCCTGGAGTCAGTGGGGCTCATCATCTGGGTGGCCGCAGGTCCCTGCTTTCCTTGCTCCCTCCCGCTAACCCATCCAGGCCACACGCAAGCAAAATGAAGTTCGGATTAACACACAAACACACAACCCATCTCATGTGAATGGCAGCACCAAGGAGGGACTTCACCAGCCCTGCGAGGCTGAC
>NW_015214804.1:0-1500 GCF_001447785.1 Gekko japonicus | reverse complement strand
AGACTGATCCATGCACTATTATATACACAAGACACAGCTATTTATCTTATTCTGAACTAGGCCTTAGAAAAGTCCTTTGGGCTCTTACAGCATAATGCAAGGAGTAGCACCCAGGACTAAAGTCTTACTTTTACCAAAACATATGTTAAACATAGATGACAAATTGATGGGCTTGATGTATATCATGTGAAGACCTTTAAGTAATTAGATGCAGTCTTAAGAGCATAAGAACATGAGAAACCAATGTTGGATCAGGCCAATGGACTATTCAGTGTCACACAGTGGCCAAAAATACCAGGTGCCATCCGGAGGTCCACCAGTGGGGCCAGGACACTAGAAGCCCTCCCACTTGTTGCCCCTCCCAGCACCAAGAATACAGAGCATCACTTGCCCCAGACCAAGAGTTCCTACTTATACCTTGTGGCTAATAGCCACTGATGGACCTCTGCTCCAATAGATAACCAGTATTGTATGTATTGGATGGACTTCTACTCCAATACATTACCAGTCAACTGGTTCATGGAGGGCAATCACCCAACTTCTTGCGACTTCTGCCACTCTGAGAGTCATCTTTTTCAAAAGTGGTCTGCATATACTTACATGAGTAAAGTCTTTCAGGGCAAGGTGATACCTCATCTCCTGTATGGTGCTCAGATCAATCTCTAGAAAGACTCCAAACTCCTGGAAGCAATTCAGTCTAAATTTCTT
Source organism: Gekko japonicus (assembly GCF_001447785.1). Classification (NCBI taxonomy): domain Eukaryota; kingdom Metazoa; phylum Chordata; class Lepidosauria; order Squamata; family Gekkonidae; genus Gekko; species Gekko japonicus. The sequence continues at coordinate 792 of NW_015214804.1, read as the reverse complement.
AGGTCTATATTTGGTGTCCTTTGCTGCATTTCTAATGCTCTCCTCAGAATACAGTCAGGAGTGGTGTCACTTGAAGTACACAATTGGTACTTCAAGCTTCAAATGTAAGCTTCTGGCTTAAATTAAACTTTAATCCTCTTGGATTAGCTCCTCTAATTCTTTTAGATAATTTTCATTCCAGCTGGGAGGAAGCCATTGAAAACAAATTACAAGGGCTTCTGGTTCTCTGCCATCTTGGGTTTGGGGGAGCTAAAGAAACAAACGAATTATCTGGGACACAGCCCTTTGAGTTAACAGAGCCCAGGTCCACTCTTACCCAGCAGAAGGGAGTCATGGACAAAACTTTGTTCCAGCACATGTCTTAAAATTTCCTAAATACCACAGAGACTTTACCTTGACCTGTTTCAACATTTTACCCTCAGCTATGCTGAAAGGAATATATTTAGGTAACCCTTATTCTCATTTGTGTGTTTGGCAGCTGAATGTAATTGAAACAGTTGAACATGTGTTATTCCACTGCTCATTTTATAAGGATATTCACTCCCTATATATCACTCTAATTTTACCCAAGTTTCCATGCAGATCTGACAAACTGTATACATCTGTTCTTCTTGCAGATTGCTTTAAAGAAACCACCTTTAAGGAGATCAAAGGTTGTGCTTTGACTTGGTTAATAAGGAAGTAAATGTTCCAGTCCTGATATTAACTGCACTTTTAGCTTTTATGTAGTGGAATTTCTAAAACAGAATCAGTACAGCAGCCGTAGCAATAAATAAAAGGGGTATTTTAAAA
>NW_015214803.1:0-1456 GCF_001447785.1 Gekko japonicus | reverse complement strand
AGGGCATGGGGCCAGAGCCAGTGTAGTTCCCCATGGCTGTGGCCAGCAAAAGGAGGGAGCAAACAGTGCTGGAGAATGTGGGCATCAATCCCACTACCTCTCGCATGCTAAGCGAGCACTCTACCACTTGAGCTAATTCCCCTGCCTGGTCTGGGAAGAGGCACTGAGCATCGGGACCTCCCCTTGAATGGCTCCTGGTTTTTAATGCTTGGTCAAATCAAAGCACCCTAGACAAAAGGGGGGGTGCCTTGGAGAATACGGAAGTTGAGCTTGTTGAGTCTTGCATACAAAGTGAGCACCCTTCCACCCTAAATGAGATTCAGAAAGTCAGTGCAAAGCTGCCAACACTCCGTGGCACTGGTGCCCTTGCTGGAGAGTGCGGCTATCAATGGTGGTACCTCTCGTGTGCCAAGCAAGCACTCTGTCACTTGAGCTATTTCTCCAGCCTGATGTGGGAAAAGGGGCGATACATCAGGGTTGCCCCTCAAATGGCTCCCAGTTTTTAATGACTGGTTAAAGCAAGCTTTCCTAATTTACCTGTTACTCTACCCTGCTGTCATATGTCACCCTGGGTTGGAGGGAAAAGGGAAGACCCTACATGTGACCCAAAAGGCCACATCCGCCCTCACTATGGTCAGGGTACTTTTGTTGGAGAATGTGGGCATCGATCCCACTCCCTCTCACATGCTAAGTGAGCACTCTACCATTTGAGCTAATTCCCCGGTGCTGGTAGAAAGTGGTTCATAACATCCTGAGAAGGAGAGAGAGGCTAGAAGTGGTTGCCAAAGTAGGGGAGATTTAAAAAGGGCCAAGGCCTATGGTGCAAAATCAGTTAAATAGATACTTTATTACTTCAATAAATTTCAAAAAAATTCCCTACGTGTTTTGCCAACAGGCTTCATCAGGGGGATCTGTTCGTCTTGCAGTAGTTCTTCAAAAAGAGTAAAGGATCAGTAGGTTGCCTCTCTGACCCTGGCTCTGGTCACCAAAAGGATGTAGCAGACAGGACTCTCCAGTGCTGGAGAATATGGGCATTGATCCTGCTACCTCTTGCATGCTAAGTGAGCACTCTACCACTTGTGCTAATTCCCCACTGCCGATGAGAAGGATTTTCTGTCACTGAGAAGGGATGGATGCCAGGTCATGGGGCCACAGCAGATCCTGCTGCTTATGTCTCTGGCCAGGAAATCAAATAAAAAAACTATTTTAGGCATTTATCCACCAAAAGAAGGCAGCAGGCCAGTGCTAGAGAATGCAGGAATCGATCCTTCTACCTCTCACATGCTGAGTGAGCACTCTACCATTTGAGCTAATTCCTCACCACTGGTAAGAAGGGGGTCACATCACCTTGACAAGGACAGAGCCTCCAATGGGTGGTTGCTAGTGTACAGGGCCAAGCCAAGCCTCAGCCACCCTGGGCACAGTCTTGAGTCACACCTGGTTGTCTCCTGAGAGC
>NW_015214802.1:0-1490 GCF_001447785.1 Gekko japonicus | reverse complement strand
TAATGACCTCCAAAATATCCCATTGTTAAAAGCCTTGCTCGGGTCTTAACTGAGGACTGTAGCTTCCTTGATTGAGTCAATCCATCTCACGATGTGTCTACCTCCCTTCATGCTGCCTTTCACTTTTCCTAGCGTTATTGTCTTTTCCAGTGAGGCTTCTCATAAAGTGACCAAACAGTCATTTTTCCTGCCTTAGAAGAAAGCACTGTTTGGCTTTCTACCCTGTTCCATGTAATGAGATGAATGGGCCTTAGTTTCAGGGTCCCGTGAATCAAATGGAATTGACTCATGGCAAAATAATGATTTTTGATTCCCTCTCCCCATTTTCTCCACTTTAGTTCTGCCGAAGCTGAATTGTGATCTGCCATTCATGCTATGTGTGGTTTGTATCCTGCTCTAGCAGCTATTCACTCATGGCATGGCTCTGTGAGGGGCCCCACCCCATATATTTCAAGCAAGCCGTACAATATTCTGAGTTTATCAAATTTTGGTGCAGTGGTTAAGAGTGGTGGACTCTAATCTGGAGAACCGGGTTTGATTCCCCACTCCTCCACATGCAGCCAGCTGGGTGACCTTGGGCCAGTCACAATTCTCTCAGAGCTGTTCTCTCAAGCAGTTCTTTCAGAGCTCTCTCAGCCCCACCTACCTCACAGGGTTGTGGGGAGAGGAAGGGAAGGAGATTGTAAGCTGATCTGAGACTCCGAGCAAAGGGTGGGGTATAAATCCAACTTCTCCTCCTCCTCAATAAATTATAAATAAATAAAGAATAAATTTGCTTTTCCTTTCTCAGATTTAAATATCCATATATTTATGTCTCTGGGCAGCTACGGATGGTCTGTTGCTCTGTTGAAAACGAAAGCGCAGTTCTTGATTTTTTCCAACTTGTGTCATGCTGGAACACTTCGCATCTCCCCTGCTTTAAAGATGTGAACGTTGTCTCTTAGTTGGGATCCTGCACCTCTCTTGGAGGGCAGGGGCAAGATATGAAAGTTAGGCTTCTAATGTTGACAGCATTGCAGAGAAACAGGAAAAGAGGAGAGGAGCTGTTTTTTTGTGCAGAGAGAAACAGAACTTCGATGGCACATTAAAAAGGAACAAGATCTTATCTCAGCATAACCTTTTCTGGACTGGAACTCACTTCCTCAGAGGCAGTGAATGGATCCTCACTCTGCTGTCATTTGATGTAGAGGTAGGAAGAAATATGAATCCTCCTGGATAACCCAGGCTGGACCTTTGTCATCAGATCCTGGAAGCTAAGCAAGGTCAGCCCTGGTTAGTATTTGGATGGGAGACCACAAAGGATGTCCAGGGTCACTATGCAGAGGCAACCAATGGCAAACCACCTCTGAACATCTCTTGCCTTGAAAACCTTATGGGGTCACCATAATTCAGCTGTGACTTGATGGCCAAAGAAAGAAAAGAAATATAGTAGGGTCATTAAATGCAGAGCATCTGGGGCAAAATGTAATCTCTCCTATATAATAATCCTG
>NW_015214801.1:0-1442 GCF_001447785.1 Gekko japonicus | reverse complement strand
GATTTTGCATCCATTTCACCATACATTCTGTAACTAATTCATATTCCCTTAACTAATCCATATTCCATTTTCATTAAAATACATACATTTTCTTACTCAGTTTATCATTAGATGTACACAACTTCTCAAGCGTACTTTGTTCAGAGTAGAAACCAACTTTTCTATCTTTAGCGTATCTAGATTCAATTTGGGCCCTTGTCCACCAATTCAGACTAATCCCTTGCATGATTAATTCTTCCTTTGTTTCTAAAAGTCCTTTATCATCTATGAGATCTTCATACCTAAGAATTCTACCTGAGGAGATTAAACTTGGTTGTGAAAAGGCTTCAAGGAGGTGAGACCAACTTGGAATTTTAGAGTATACCAATGGCAGGATTTCCCCAAGTTGTTAATAGGGATTCTCTTATCAGATGGTTTTTAAAGTATTTATGTCCAACCGCTTTCCCATACCAAACAAAAGCATGCCGCCCTAACTTTAAATCATGTCCCTCTAAGGCTAAAACTCTTTGATTTTCCAGCAAAATCCAATCTCTCATCCATACCAGGCAGGCTGCTCTATAGTATGTCTTCCAATCTGGTAGAGCAAAACCCTCATTTTCTTTAAAGTCTTGTAATGCTTTCAACTTAATTCTTGGTTTCCCCCCCCTTGTCAGATAAATTTAGATATTTGTTTATTCATATCTTTTTTAAAAAGAGCAATTAACACAGACAGGGATAGTTTGGTATAAAAAAATTATACGTGGTAATATATTCATTTTCACTGCTGCAATCCTTCCCATCAGGGATAATTAAAGATCTTTCCATCTTTCTTCTTGCAGCAATTTCAGATAATTAACCTACACCAAAGAACTATACTTTGAAGTTAAGTTTATTCCCAAATATTTAACTATTTTCTCCAACTGAAATCCTGTTAGATTAATTAACTCCATTTTTTTAATTAGAAGTCATATTCTTTGTTATAACTTTTGTCTTTTGATAATTTATTTTCAACCCAGCTATTTCTCCATACTCTTTAATGTTATTCAACAAATATTCAATAGAGTCTGCTGGGTCTTCCAAGATAAATACTAGATGATCTGCAAATGCTTGTAACATACTTGTGACCCTTAACTGAGGCTCCTTTGATTGCAGGGTCTTTCCTAACAGCTCTTGTCAAAACTTCCAAAGTTAGAATAAATAGAAGTGGCAACAAAGGGCATCCTTGTCTAAATCCAAATAATATCTGTCAAGTCATCATTTACAGCTATCCTCGCTTTCTGTTTCAGAGACAACAGATGGTGTCAACTACTCTTATAAAATCAGGCCTGAATTTCATTTCCTTCATCTGTTCAATAAGAAATTTCCAACTAACATTATCAAAAGCTTTTTCCGCATCCAAAAATACTAGGGCCATGTTTCCCAAGATGAGCTTCATAGTATTCTAATATATTTAGAACCATTCT
>NW_015214800.1:0-1561 GCF_001447785.1 Gekko japonicus | reverse complement strand
TCTCCACCCAGGAACTCCCCTGCTTGGTGTCCATGGGCGTCACGGGGCCGGAGTGTTTTTGCAGAAGTAGGTTAGGGTGAGGTTCCGCTTTTGTCCAGTAACGTTTTGGCATGGCCACTGGCAGGGGTCATTTTGTAGGAAAAGAGGTGCAGGAGCTCATTAGCATAACTTATTTGCATATGCCACACACCCTGACATAACTGGAAGTGTATCAGAAGGCAACACCCACCGCTCAGGCTCCACTGGACTGTTTTGAATTGCTAGTTATTGGGGGGATGGGACGTGCAGATCTGTCCTCGCAGAGGAGGGAGAGCTTGTACCTGAATAAAACTTGGTCTTAAAGGTGCCACTGGACTGTTTTGGACTGGGGGGCCGGGGGGGAGCTCTACAACTTACCTGGCTGCTTCTTGCTCTGACTGAGGGCCACTGGGAGCAGGGGGTGGGGCTTGTTGCAAGTGCCCGCCCCCTGGGCCCTTTACTGCCCGAGCTCCGCTCCTGCAGGAAATGACCCCTGGCCACTGGAGTCCTGATGGGCCACATGGATGTTTAGAACCACCGTTTGGCCACAGCTGCCCCCCCCCAGCACAAGGATCTTCCTTCCTGGGGGTGACTGGGTAGGTAAGTGGTGGCGGCAGCAGTGGCCACTGGGCAGCCGGGGCAGCCCCCTGCAGCAGCCATTTTGTGGCTGCGTCCCCCCTCCCGCAGGGTTTCCGAATTGCAAAGAGGTTGGGGGACACACCCCTGCTCTAACCACTCAGCCCGGGGCCCCACCTCTCTGTCTGTCTGTCTTTGGCACAGTTGCTCTGAGGGAGGCCGCCCACATCTCCAGCTGTAGGGGAATGGGAGCCTCCCCACCTCACCAGGCCACTATTGAGAGGGTGGCGTGCCTGAGTGTGTGGGAGGGTGGAGCTGCCACACCTGGCTAAGGAGGGCCCAGGTGTGACCCCTTGCCCACCCCTCCCTGGCCACCCCCGCCTCGGAGGCCCAAAGTGATGTGGACGGGCAAGGTAGGGAGCCAGCCTTCCCCTCATGCCGGTCATGGGAGGGCTCCTCCTCCCGCACCCAGCCCAGGAAGACGGATCAGCCACTCTCTCGGGGGGAGAGCCTCTCTCCTCCAGGAAGGAAGGAAGGAAGGAAGGCGCCCTGCTGCTGATGCTCCTGGAGCCCCCCGATGTGGCCGCAGACACACACGTACTGCCAAGCAAAGCCCGGCGAGGAGGAGCTGCTGCAGATGCAAAGGGGAGCCCCAGTGGCTTCGAGGGCCGCAAAGGCAGGGCAGGAAACGTGCCTCTTGCCAGAGGGAGACGCCAACGCTGGTTCTTCCCCCTCACGAAAAGGCGGGAAGGCGGTGCGCCAAGAAGGGGGCCCCCTCGGGAGTGGGAGGGAGGGGGTAGAGGGAGGGGGCAGAAGGAGAGGCCTTGCCATCGTCCCATGTGGTGGGAGGCAAGCCCCCCCCCTCCAGGAAGCACCAAAAAGGTGGGAAAGCGGCATGCCACACACGGCATCCCTTAGAGCAGCTCTCATGGCAGCTCGGAGGAGGAGCAGGGGCGGTGGCCTGCCT
>NW_015214799.1:0-1483 GCF_001447785.1 Gekko japonicus | reverse complement strand
TAACCACTTGAGCCACCGCAGGTAATAGACACAACCATTAAAAACAATTTAAAAACAGAAACCAAAAAAGGATGACTGTGTCATATCAGATGGGCAGGCAGGTGAGGAGGGGGGCCGAAGCGAAGATAGAGGGAAAAGAGGAGTGAGAAAAAGTGGAGGGTGCCGGCTATGATGGAGCTGTCGCTGTCCTCCCCCAAAGGCCTGGCGGGACATCTCTGTCTTACAGGGCCTGCGGAACTCCATTAAGTCCCGCAGGGCCCTGGTGGTATTTGGCAGAGAGTTCCACCAGGTTTGTTTGTTTATTGGATTTATATCCCGCCCTCCCCTTGATGGGCTCAGGGCAGCTTCCAACAGTAAAATACAATACAATTAAAACAATGTAAAGCACAATTTACATTTTAAAATACAATACGGCATCACATCATACAACTCTAGTAAGAACCAGATGTCTCGGTGGTTAATGATGTTGAATTTAAGTTCTAGCAGATCCTCAGAATTTAGGATCTTAAGGAGCCCAGGCTACTAATGGAGGAACCCAAGGACAGGGACGCCCACTGCCTCAACCAAGGGCCCGGCGGAAGAGTTCCGTCTTGCAGGCCCTGCGGAATTGTAGTAAATCCCGCAGGGCCCTGATCTCACACAGGAGCTCATTCCACCAGGCAGGGGCCAGGGCCGAAAAGGTCCATCAGCGGCTCTTAGCCACAAAGTATAGATGGAACACTCTGTCTAGGACAGTGATGCTCTGTCTTCTTGGTTGGAGCCAGGGCCAAAAAGATATACACAGGAAGCATATAATAATAAAAAATGCGTACCCATGTTGATACAGTGGGTATGTAGACTGATTGTGCAATCCTCCTAAATACTAATATCTCAATTTTCAATCCACTCAGTTGCGGCTGGGGAGAGTTCAAAGAGCTCCATCACATCTCCCTGGAAAGCACGATGCTCACACTCCTATGACAGATGGAAAATAGTTTGGTGGGCTGTACCACAATTGCATTTGGATCCTAGTATTTTGCCCCACTTAAACAACAGGTCCGCACAATTGCCAAAGCCTGTTCATTAGGAGCGCTGACTCTAATCTGGGAGAACTGGGTTTGATTCCCCACTCCCACATGCAGCTGCCGGTGTGACCTTGGGTCGGTTACAAGTTCCTTCAGAGCTGTTCTCTCATGAGCAGTTCTTGAAAGAGCTCTCTCAGCCCTACCTACCTCCCAGGGTGTCTGTTGTGGTTAGGGGAAGGAAAAGGAGATCATAAGCCACTCTGAGACTCCTTCAGATAGTGAAGGGCGGGGTATAAATCCAGTCTCCTCCTCCTCCTCTTCTTCTGTTAGCCACCTTCCATACTTTATGTGGCAAGTCAAATCCTGCGGGCCTCTCGGTGTTTATCAGGTTATGGATATCAGGTGGGAGCTGATTGCACCCATGTTCACAACCATTCATTCCCCAGATCAAAATTTTGTGATTACAAGATTTGTGCAGA
>NW_015214798.1:0-1853 GCF_001447785.1 Gekko japonicus | reverse complement strand
TGGAAGTGATGTCAGTCCTATCCAGGAATCATCAGAAACTCAATGGTAAAACCATAGATTTTCCAGTGATTCCTAGAGAGAACTGGGATAACTTCCAGGTTTTCTCCAAAAGTGATGTCATGCTGTCAGGCTGGCGGCCAATTATTTATTTTTTCCTGCCACTACTCTGCTGGGGGTGGAAGAAGAAGAAGAAGAAGAAGAGGAGAGATTGGATTTATACCCTGCCCTTCACTACCCAAAGGAGTCTCAGAGTGGCTTACAAACTCCTTTCCCTTCCCCTCCCCACAACAGACACCTTGTGAGGTAGGTGGGGCTGAGAGAGCTCTGACAGAAACTGCTCCTTTTCAAGAACAGCTCTTGTCAGAACTATGGCTTGCCCAAGGTCATCCTGCAGGTGCAAGTGGAGGAATAGGGAATCAAACCCGGTTCTCCCAGATTACAGTCTGAACACTTAACCACCACACTGGGGGCTTGACAGCCCTACATACGAAGCAGGGCCACTCCAGGTTTGCTCCAGACCCTGGACAAAGAAAATGCCCAGTGAGTTTATCTTCCTGTTCCCTTAATCTGGTGGTTTTTCATGTTGCAGTTATGGGGATGAAGGCCTGTGGGGACTGGACAAAATTCCCACCGTAAGATTGGTCTGACTGAAAATAAACACAACTGGGCCAGAAGAAACATGCTACCTCCATAGGCAGAGTAGATCCCCACCCTACCCCAACCCAGATGGAGACAGGGTTGCCAGCCAGAAGCACTTGGGCTAGAGTATTTGTGGGTGGAGACTGGGGAAATAACATCATGCGTTGCCCTAGGAATTCCCCCAATCTTTATGGTAAAAATGATAGAGATTAAAGGAATTCCCAGAGCATCACACAATGCCCCCCCCCCCCCCCATTTTGACTCTGGCTGCTCCATTGAGCAAGCGGAGGAGAGAGATCGCCTTTCTATGATTGTCACCTCTGCCTAGCAATTCCCAGGAGATGGGGAGAGGGGGCTCACATGAACTGGTGTCCAGTGACTGCTACAACCTAATTAACATAAGAACATAAGAACATAAGAGAGGCCAATGTTGGATCAGGCCAAAGGCCCATCCAGTCCAACACTCTGTGTCACACAGTGGCCAGAAATACCAGTGCCATCAGGAGGTCCACCAGTGGGGCCAGGACATTAGAAGCCCTCCCACTGTTGACCCCCCCAAACACCAAGATGACAGAGCATCACTTACCCCAGAGTCCCTATCTATACCTTGTGGCTAATAGCCACTGATGGACCTCTGCTCCATATGCTTATCTAATTCCCTTTTGAAGCCGTCCATGCTTGTAGCCACCACCACTTCCTGTGTCAGTGAATTCCAAGTGTGAATCACTCTTTGGTGAAGAAGTACTTCCTTTTATCCGTTCTAACCCGACCGCTCAGCAATTTCATGGAGTGCCCACGAGTCCTTGTATTGTGAGAAAGGGAGAAAAGTACCTCTTTCTCTACCTGCTAATTCCCAACTCTGTAACTGGAAGGGATGCTGCCATGTCACTGGATGCTGTAGCATTCTCCTGAAACCCTATGGTTGGAGAAACAGTATTTTATTATTTAGTTATTTATTATTTTCAATTTGTATCCTGCCTTGCCGGGTGAACTAGCTCAAGGCACCGTACAGACATTAAAATGCAATAAAGCAATCAATACAATAAAATACACGAAACAACCTACACACCATCATAAAGTGCTAAAAGGACAGTACAGATGATGGTGGCATTCAGTATATGATCTCCTAGTGGAAAGCCGTACCCAGTGGTGTAACACAGGGCCGTGAGATGTTCCGGTGGGCGGCGGTGGCTCATTTGACAGTGGCGGCTCCT
>NW_015214797.1:0-1481 GCF_001447785.1 Gekko japonicus | reverse complement strand
CAAGTCAAGCTTGGTGAAAATGTGCCCCTTGGAGGCTTCTGCCAGGAGGTCTTTGATGAGCAGGAGGGGGTAGGCATTGGACATAGACACAGCATTTAAACCTCTATAGTCGGTGCACAGTCGCAACCCCCCATCCTTCTTCTTCCGGAAGAGGATGGGGGCAGAAAAGGGGGAAGAGGCTGGATGGATGAACCCTCGAGCAAGGTTTTTATCAATGAACCTGTGTAGTTCCTCCTTTTCAGCTGGGACCATAGAGTACAGCTTCCCTTTGGGCATCTTGTGCCCTGGTAAAATCTCTATTGTACAGTCCGACTTTCGGTGTGTGGGGGGGAGTTCGTCTGCCTCCTCCTCTAGGCAAGTCTCTATGCTCAGGGGGCATAGAGATCAAACTCTACTTGCACCAAACAAACCCGCTCTGAAACGGGGGTTGGCATCTCCCCCCACTCGGAATTCCACCTATGATTGTTGCAGCAGGGGTCTGGGAAGTGTAGGGGGTCCCCACTCCATTGAATGTATGGGTTATGATCTTGTAACCAGGGGTTGCCCAGTACCATTGAGAATTTGGTGGCCAGGGTGATAATGAATGGGCGTTGTTCCCAATGGCACTCCGTCCCCATTACCAGGGGCACAGTTAGGTACTTGCATGCCTCTTTCATTGGGAACTCCTCCATCTGTGTGAAAACTAAGGGTTCAGTTAAAGCTTGGACAGGTACCCCAAGTCCGGTGACTAGTGACGGACTGATTAAGTCCCGTGCATATCCATAATCGATCAGGGCTCTCACCCGTATTTGGGTGCCCTGCTCAGGATTGATTACAGTTACAGTCACATAAAACGAAGGGGAGAGGTTCTCACCGAATTTGGTGCATGGGACTTTTGGACCTGCCGGATTGCACCCTTTACAGCAGGTCCCAGCCTTTTCCCACCAGCTTGTCTGCCTCGTCTCCACTGGAGGAGGTGCTTTCAAGCTTCCGCCGGTCTCCCGCTTGGAGCGCCTTGGGGTGCTTCATCCGAGCTCCTGGCAGCTTGGGTTTCTTCTCAAATGCCTTGCATTTGTTCACCTTCTCTTCTCTGGGGTTCTTATTGAGGGGGCAGCTTGCTCTGAAATGCCCCATGGATCCACATCTCAGACATAGGCCCTGGCGCATCCATTGGTCTCTGATGGTTTCCCTCATCTTGGTTCTCGTCCTCGTTCGGTCGCCATCTCCGCTGCCACCACCCTCGCAGGGAGCTGGGGCTGATACATCTGTAGTAGGTTGGAGTGGTTCTCCGCCTCGCAGGCCACCTGGATCCACTGGTTCAATGTCAGGTGGGGTGCCCTGGGCCAAGGCCCAATCTAGAATTGTGTAGTGTAAGCTGGCCCAGTAAAATTCAATGAGGACCTCTTCGGGCCATCCCTGGAGCTTCGTGGCATATGTTTTGAATTCCTCTGAGTACTCTCGCACTGACCGCCCTCCCTGGCACAGGCCTCTAGCTCCAGGGG
>NW_015214796.1:0-1464 GCF_001447785.1 Gekko japonicus | reverse complement strand
CTGCAGGGATTGAATCAATAAATTGAAAGATTAAATTAAATTAATTGTTGCAGTAGCCAAATCACTCACCCACAACTTTAACTCCAGTGGATCACAAAGTAGAATTGTTACTCACAAGACTCCACAGCTTAGACGGAGCATTGCCTGCAAGGCAGGTGGGGTGGAAACAGAGTCGTGAGAAAGGTGTGTGACTCTCCCGAGGTAACCCAGCTGAGGCAGAGTGGAGGACGAATGGCAGAGAGAGACCAGCTTATCATTCCGACTAGGGTTGCCAGGTCTGGGTTGGAAAATGTAAAGTACTGGGTTCGCTGTATGGAGACTTGGACTACAACATGCGCTCAAACACATTTATTGTACTTCACACACAAGACTGGAAAACCGGCCCTGCAAGGGCCAACTATATACACACCACCCAGCACACCCAGGGTCCCACTGGAGGATTTGAATTTCCCGCCAGAGGGCCTACTGGTGGACACAAGGTGATCTAGGATCCGAGGTGGAACCAAGCTCCTAACTTTAGCAGCAGACCCCTGGTGGCAGTCTGGGTACATAACAGAAAATACCTGGAGACTTTGGGGCTGGATCCGGGAGAGAGCAGGGTTTGGGGAGGGGAGGGGAGGGGCCTCAGCATGGTACAATGCCATAGAATTCACCCTTCAAAGCAGCCATTTTCTCCGGGGGAGCTGATCTCTGTCAGCTGGGGATCAGTTGTAAAAGCGGGATATCTCCAGGCCCCACCTGGAGGCTGGCAACCCCATTCCCGACCAAAGTTTGCGTGGACAGGGCTGAAGAATCAGCAGCGCCTGTAAACTCCCTGGGTGGGGGGAAGGGAGCACGTTTGGACAAAGGAGGGCTGCTGTCGTCACCACCACCACCACACACCACACACCACACACACACACACACCTTTAAAAAGCTTCGCTGGTCTTTCGCTGCCTTTCCTAATGAAGAACAGCCGGGGAGCGAAACTGAAAGTGAGTTTGTTTCCGCCCGGCGCTGCGGCTCCACCCCGCCCGCATGATTGTTCCGCCCTTCCGGGAAGAAAGCGCCGGGGGATTTGCACTAACAAACAACCCAGCTGGCGCAGACCCACCCCGCTACCCACCTGCACCGACCCGGCTGGTAGGAGAGGAGCCTTTTGTTCAGTAGAGCTGGTCTTCGGGGAGAGACCGGGATTCCCCTGCTTTACCGCCCACCCCGGTCGCTTTCTTTCCTGGATTCCACAGCCGCCTTTTCCCCCAGTCGTGGGGCAGATGTGCCCGCGGGCCCATCTGAAGTCCCCGTTTGCTCGCGTTGCCGCGGAGGCTGCGCCGGGCCAACTTTTTGCAGGCGTTTTGAAGACCGCTTGTGCGTTTTGGGTGGGTGTGCCGGGGTGGTGGTGGGGGGAACTTGGGGGTCTTCAGTGCAGCGCTTTCCCTGTCCCTCCTTGGGCCCTCTGGAGAGAGACCCACCCTGCGCTCTAGG
>NW_015214795.1:0-1516 GCF_001447785.1 Gekko japonicus | reverse complement strand
GAGAAGAGTGGGAAAGGCAAAATAGAGGATCAATTGAGCAACAATTGAAAAAGTATAATGGAAAAACAATGGAAAAGGCACAATGGAGGAACAATGGATAAGTCACAATGGTGGAACAATGGAAAAGGAGCAATGGAGGAACAATGGGGGCACAATGGGAAAGGAACAATGAAGGAACAATGGATACGGCACAATGGAAGTACAATGGATAAGTCACAATGGAGGTATAACATATATAACCAGCCTGCGAGCTGGTCCCTTCGTCTTTGTCCTGAACTAAATAAAGGTATGCTTAGCTGAAATCACTCTCGTCTGCATACTTTTCACACTGAGTGTTTTCAACTTGTAATAACCAACAGTGGGGGGCTGGGAAAAGGGCCGGAGGGAACCGAGAAGAGAGTTTGGTAGGTATGTGGTATGTGACCCCGGGTATGTGCAGAAGTGGGGAATCAAACTGTTATGTATTCAAAGCTACTTGCATGTATTGGACTTATGTGAAACGTCCCATAAGAAAGTAATGTAAAGCTTCCTCCTGGGCTAGGATCCTAATATAACCAATAGGAGCACTAGCCCAGGAAGCAACGTCCAATCACTTCAGAGCAAGCTCCCAGAGCGGAACGTTTGTGATTGGCCTTTATTGGTACAACCTCATTGGTTGGTAATTGTATAGTAGGTGTGGCTACATTAGCCAGGAATGTTTAAAAGCAGGACAGCTGCAATGTTAAAGCTGTTCTGGCTGTCAGATGTTGACCCAGTTGGAGTTGTTTTGGTTCTGAAGAATAAAACCGCATTCTTGCTGAAATCACTCTCTGTTTGTTAAGCTCAGGACATAACACAAACCCGGCTCTCCACATTACAGTCCGGCCGCTCGACACCACCACACCAACGTGGATAGGGACCACTTTATACATGACTGCCGCATTTCCTTTTCTTTGTTACAAAATGAGCGCAGTCTCTAAGGGTTAAAGAGAGAGAGCGCTGCAGTCCTACAGAGGCAGGTGGTGGTGGTGGGAGCCATTTCCTTTTCCGCCCCTTGCGAGGAAGCGCCTGTGAATTTCGTGTGCTTCTGCTAGAGCGGCTGGGGAGCAAGAAGGTGAGCTGGAAGAGGCTTTGGAGGAGGGAAATATGGGTTGGGGGCTGCAATGCAAGACCCAAAGCAGGGAGCAAGGAGGGGGGGTGTAGTAGGGCGTGAAAGAGAGCCCCCCCCACCCCGTGTTCCCTCTAAGCTGAGTTAGTGTGAGCTAGCTCAAAGTTAAGTGTTTGAGCCTCCAGCTCACACATTTTTGTCTTAGCTCAGGAAGGCTGGCTCTGGAGCAATCTATTTTATGCAGTAGAGTTTTTGCTCACAAGACACCACAGCTTAGAGGGAGCATTGACCCCCCCACCCCGTGTTTTCCTTGGCTCCAGCTGGTCCTTCTGCCTCCTCTGTGCAGAGCCACGTGGACGTGGTTCCAATCCTGCAGCGGACTTGAGGACGGGATCCGAATCCGGCACCTTTGGAGATTAGAGGGATTTC
>NW_015214794.1:0-1539 GCF_001447785.1 Gekko japonicus | reverse complement strand
TTGCGTGTAAACATGACAGACTACATTACAGATTGCGTGTAAAGTTAGTGTTAGATCCCAAATGGCTATTATTGGATTTACCTTCTCGTAAGGCTATTCCCACTTTTGTGGGAAGGTAACAGCGTTCCGTGTGCCTTGGTGTTTAGTCATGCCGGCCACATGACCACGGAAACGTCTTCAGAAAGCGCTGGCTTTTCGGCTTTGAAACGGAGATGAGCACCGCAACCCTAGAGTCGGATTCGACTAGCTTTCGAGCAAGGGAACCTTTATGGCTATTGATACACCAAAGTTTAAGCTCATTTCAGCTTTATTGGCGATGGCACGTTTGTGTATTGCAACAAACTAGGAGAAGGACAAACCTCCAGCTTTAACATTATGGAAGGTTAAAAGTTGGGATCTTATGGTTCTGGAGACTCACCTTCTGGACCTCCCGGGGTTGAAGCTGCACTCCAGCCAAAGAAGGGGGTGCGCAGGTTCGCAAACCCCCCCCAGGGGCCTGGCGAAGGGACCCTGGCCATGGAACTTATAAGAGGTTGCCTCTTCGAGGGCGGAATGCCTGAGAATTGAGGCGCCTCTTCGTTCTGACAGTTTTCCATGCTGTGAGACCGTATGAAATTAGTGACGCTGACCGGGATGAGCGCAGGGGATCACGCAGCAGAAACGAAATGAAAGCGAGGTTGAATGACCGATTATGAATGTGAGTCAATTTCCTAGTATTTAAAGAGAAAAATATAGCTCCCCACCCCACCCCACGGAATGGGAGGAAAAAAACATTGAGAGTGGCAATCATCATCATCGATTATGTTCATCAAATCTGACTATATAAAGAGCATTCCAGGAGAATCGCTAGTTAACTTAAACACAAATTTCAGAGAACAGTGGCATCTCATTTTACAATTGTTTTCCCTCCTTCATTTAAAGCAAATTAATAATTACATTTCCCTCAATAGGTGTAACACAGTCAATTTCTCTTCCCACGCTGTAATCTTCTTTCTTCTTAAACATTTTCCTTGTGGCCTCGTCTTGCTGGAACTGGAACTGGTCATCTCAAAACAGAGTCCCTTTTTCTTTTTCAAGGACTGTTATCCGCTTGGATTCTTGCCTTCAGCCTTAGAGATCATTCCATTTGTTGCCAAACTTACAGAGAGTCTATCTGCCCTTTTGCCCGTCAGACTTATTTTGGTTATGTCCATGGCATACCCATTCGCTTTCAGCTTCGTTTAAAAGCCTTATGCAGAAGGTCCCAGGTTCAGCCCCTGGAATCTCCAGTCGCAGTAGGTGATGTGAAAGATCTCCACCTGAGACCCCGGAGAGCCACTGCCTGTCTAAGTAGACAAGACTGATCTTGATGGGCCAAGACAGAGTCTGATTCCGTAGAAGGCAGCTTTGTGTGTTCCTGGCCAAAGATGTCCTCCTAAAAACAGCTTATAACTGGGTTGCCAGTTCTGGGTTGGGAAACTACTGGAGATTTTGGGGGTGGACTGAGGAGGGCAGGATTTGGGAAGGGACCTCAGCAGTGTTACCTCTAAGCTGAGTTAG
>NW_015214793.1:0-1529 GCF_001447785.1 Gekko japonicus | reverse complement strand
TAAGTGGGTTCTCAATCAAAACAAGCTTGGATTGTTCTTAGAAGGTGAAATGGCTGAACTGAGGCGATTGTATTTTGGTCACATCATGATAAGCCAGGACTTGCTGGAAAAGGCAATAATGCAAGAAAAAGTTGAAGGCAATAGGAAAAGAGAAAGACCCAACATGAAAAGTACTGACTCAATAAAGGAAGCCACGGCCTTCAGTTTGCAAGACGTGAGAAAGGTTGTTAATGATAGGATGTTTTGAAGCTTTTTAATTCATAGGGTCACCGTAAGTGGGAAGCAACTTAATGGCACGTAACACACACACATGTAAAGTATGAGGCCTGGTGGTGAAACAGACCTGGTGGCTGGCTCATGGTAACTTCAATCGTAGAACACATTATCTGTAAAATGCATGGCACATCTGCTTTTTAAATGGCACTAAAATCAGCACCCTCTGCATGAAGTCTGAAGAAGCTCATTCTGTCACCTCATTCTGCTGATGTTATAGATGTGAGGGGCACAGCAGGAGATTTTAAAAAATATATAGCCTCATGTGCTTACGGGAAGTTGAAACATGAAGTGACAAGGGTAGCTCTAGAAATCACCGGAAACTCTATGGTAAAACTATAGCATTTTTGGTGATTCCTAGAGCTGCTCTGAAAGTTAGCCCTAGAAAGTTAGCCCTGAAAGTGATTCCTAGAGCTACCTTGGTCACTTCCTGTGTCAACTTCCAGTAAGCACATGAGGTTCCTTTCCCCCTTTAATTTCCCCACCACCACCGCTCAGAGCAGTGGTGTATAAGAGGTCCTGGGGTTGGGGGTCTCCAACCTCCATTGGGGTCCTGGCAGCTCTAAGCTGGTGTTCTCTGCATGTATTTGAAATGTGTGGTGCTCCCTCTATCTCCTTCCAGCTCTTCAGGGGATTTTTTGCGATCACTTCTAGGGTTTTGTTTTTGGTCTGTAACTCGGCTACACAATTCAGTGCACATTTCTTGCTCATTCACACTGTGTGGATTCCATGACCTCCCTGCCAGATTTCAGGGGGTTCCAGCAAGGCTGAGTGCAGCTGAGGTTTCACTCAGAAATCCCCTCTTAACCAAGTCCTACATCCTTTAATTTATGCCTGTATATGCCGTCTCTTCAGACATCTACTTGACAGTATTCCCTCTAAGCTGAGTTAGTGTGAGCTAGCTCACAGTTTTTTAGCCTCCAGCTCACATATTTTTGTCTTAGCTCAAGAAGGATGGCTCCAGAGCAAACTAATTTATGCAGTAGCCAAATCGCTTGCTCACAAATTTAATGCCAGTAGCTCACAAAGTAGAATTTTTGCTCACAAGACCCCACAGCTTAGAGGGAGCATTGCGCTTGAGTCTGCTTAACAAACACAAACCAACGGTGCCAGCTAAGCACTTCCTGCATATACAGGAAGCCAGTTAGCACTTTCCTTGACACTGTCTAACACATGTTATACAAAAAAAAATATCAACTCACACTACAAATTCAACAACACAATCATTTTATCGCACCCTGCTGTAGTAGGGCTGG
>NW_015214792.1:0-1499 GCF_001447785.1 Gekko japonicus | reverse complement strand
TTTTCTACGAAACGACCCCTGGTAATGCTGGACATAGCTTCTATATGTTTTCATGTTTTTGGAATGTTGTACGTCGCCTAGAGCCCCAGTCGTGGGGGATTAGGCAATTAATAAATGTAATGTAATAAATAAATAAATAATAAAGAGAAGACCCCCTCTCTTCAGGGGAACATCATTCTGAACTAGAGTTGCCATCCTCCCAATGGTACGAAACCCAGACATCAGGGATGCAGGGAAGGGCGTAAGTCATACAAAAGATAGGAAAGATCAAACCTTGCATAAATAACGAAAAATATATTCAACTATCAATGAGCATAATTGTTGTGTATTAAGTTCTGCATTAGCTTGAGTTCTGAACCAGGATTAAACACACCAATCAGAGCTGCGCAATGTTCTGGAGGGAAGCACTCTGATTGGACCTTATTTGTAAATAGTGATTGGTTGTTAGCTGATTTGTGGGCGTGGCTACCTAAGCCCGGACTGTTTAAAATAGAGCCTGTTGCTCTATGTTTTTGTCTCGTTCCTGATTTCTTCTGACTTCGTTAATAAAGCTGTTATCACTGTTCACCTGCTGCCTTGAGTCTCCTATTCAACAATAATAATCTAAACCTATATAAATAGATACTACATCACAGGAGTCTGTCTTATGTACATTGAGAACGAAAAAGATGCTGCGTGTTATTCAGTACTGGAGCCGGGCAGCGT
This sequence comes from Gekko japonicus, assembly GCF_001447785.1. NCBI lineage: Eukaryota > Metazoa > Chordata > Lepidosauria > Squamata > Gekkonidae > Gekko > Gekko japonicus. The sequence continues at coordinate 794 of NW_015214792.1, read as the reverse complement.
TGGTGCTCCACTGTTGAGGAAGCAAGGTGGGGACCACGAAGTGGATACACAAACAACGAGATGAGGATTTTGTGGAGAGGAATCATAAACATCTATATCTGGACTTTTCGCTTTTCAAGGAATTTGACTTGGACTGTTTTTGAAGGTAGATCGATAGGACTGTTTTTGTGGCTGATTCGGCACTGCCTTTTCCTTCCGTTGTTTTACCAAACCCACGTTGGTACAGAAAAGGTGCAGCTCAAAACCACATCCAGGTACACCGGGGCAACGTCGTACTGACTGCAAAGTCACCCCTGAACGGCCATAACTCCATGCGGAAGGTACCATAAAACCCGATGATCAAGGAAAGTGAAAGCGGCATGGAGTGTAAAGGGTACCATAAAATCTGATGATCAAGGAAAGTGAAAGTGGCATGGAGTGTAGAGGGTACCATAAAATCTGATGATCAAGGAAAGTGAAAGCGGCATGGAGTGTAGAGGGTACCATAAAATGGGATGATCAAGGAAAGTGAAAGCAGCATGCAATGCAGAGGGTACCATAAAATCTGATGATCAAGGAAAGTGAAAGCAGCATGCATTGCAGAGGGTACCATAAAGTCTGATGATCAAGGAAACTGAAAGCGGCATGGAGTGTAGAAGGTACCATAAAATCTGATGATCAAGGAAACTGAAAGCAGCATGCAATGCAGAGAGTACCATAAAATCTGATGATCAAGGAAAGTGAAAGTAGCATGCAATGCATAAGGTACCATAAAATCTGATCAGTGAAAGTGAAAGCAGCATGCAGTGCAGAGG
>NW_015214791.1:0-1508 GCF_001447785.1 Gekko japonicus | reverse complement strand
TCTAAAGGTGCGTGTGATCACAGCCTCAGTAACGTAACATATAGATGTAGCATGTTTCATGCAACAGCAAATTGGTTAAGAGACAATAACTTATCATGCAGCGACAGTCAAGATAGATTGTATACTTAGTTGTAGAAGTTTTACTTACTGCACTTTATGCCACTTCTTCAGAAAGAAATTCCGTCCAAAGCAATTTGAAACACATCACATAATAAAAATCATATAAAATACCATACCTAGTGTCTTGACTTGGAACCGGAACCTCTCGCCGACCCTGTGGCCTGCACTGCCATACTGCAGTGAGAACTGGGCGGCTGTACTCGGGGCCTGCCTCGGCCAGCTCAGCCGCACCCCCGCTGCAACCTGACGCCGGCCCCATGGCCTGTGCCAATGCACTGCAGCAAGAACTGGGCGGCTGCAGCCTGAGCCCCTCCCCATCTGGCCCAGCGACAACCCCGCTGCGCCACACCCTGGCAAGGGGCACCTTGCCTCACAGGGCTTCCGATCACCAGCCCAAGGGTGGAAATGGGCCGAACAGCGCGGAGCCCCGAGGCGAGGGCCAAGCCAGGAGGGCGGGCTGGAATGGCAGGGAGAGTGAGGCCACGGGACTGGGCTGCCCGGGCAAGGAAGAACCCATTGCAAGACTGGTTCCCCAACTTACCTCAGGGCACCGCAGGAAGACCTGGCGAGGAGAGGCCACATGAGACGAAAATGACACCAAACCAGCTGAGAGAGCAAGGGCCGATGGGTGGGTGGGGCACAGATGAGGGAGGAGGGCGGGAACAGGCAGATAAAGAGGGAGATAAATCACCAATAGGAGGAGGAAAGGGGAAGATGGACAGAGGAGGGAACCACAAGGGAGGAAGGGGGATGGGAGCAATTACAATAAAAGGAGGACAGAAAGCAGAAGCCAAGGAGAAAGTGAGTGGCAGAGAGCTGACAGCACAGAGAGAGCGAGAGAGAGCATACTCTGCAGAACTGCCACACGGGTAAGCTGCAGGAGGTGAAGTAACCTCACAGCTCCCGTATTCTGAGGCTCCCGTACCCCTCTCTTGGGAGTCCCAACACAGCAGACGGGGGAGTCCCAGTGAGTGTGGCCCTTGGTAATATTACTAAAACAAAACAAAACAGTACAACTAACAAATTTGTAATTCATAATATAAAAGACCTTTGATCATGAAACCATAAAAACCATCCAATCTTAAAATAGCACGACAGTTTATATAATACCACCAGAAAGAAAGCAAATCAACATCAAATGCCTGGCTTGGGGGGTGGGGGGAAGCCTTCACCTGGCACGAGAAAACTAATAGGCACCAGGTGAACTTTTGGGATAGGGCAGGTATCACAGCTGAGAAGCCCTGTTCATTTGGGACCACTTGCCTTCTTCCAAAAAAAGCAAGGGCTTCACAAAATGGCCTCTGAAGAAGGGTGTATTACTTCGGCAGGTACGTATGGGAGCAGATGGTTCCCCAAATACTGTTCTGAGCTTTAAAGATAAGAGATAT